>NC_081407.1:298367009-298667009 GCF_030272615.1 Cryptomeria japonica
AAGATAGGGGCGTGGGGCACCCTGGTCCTGCCAGGATAGGGGCACTAGGCACCCTGGTCCCTGGGACAGGGGTGCTAGGTGCCCTAGTCCTTCTGTCAGACAGCATTTCCGATAGTTTTCTAGGTTGCAAAATAGCAGTTTCAGGTGTAGTTTCAGGAGCAGAATCAGGACAGTGGCACCCGCGCCCCCGTCCTAAACATTTTCACTTAGATTTTAACTCCGGTTATGCATCTGCATTCTTGTCTTGTCCTTGTGTTTGCAGCTTTCCATTGTTTAACTTCAATTCTGCAATTTTGTTATTAGTTCATACTTGCACTTTGAGGTTAGGAATTGAACTTGCATCATTTTATCTTTCAATTACAACAAAGGAATAGAAACCCTAATAGGTAGCCCGTGGTTTTTTCTTTCACAAAAAGAAGTAGCCAATTGTGTGATACCTCTAGGCTCTTTCGTATTCCACAATGTGTGTCAAAAGGTAGGATTAGGACGTGTTAACCTAGTCTCGCTTTTTCCCCTACACACTTTCAAGAGACATTTTGAGAGGTCAAATCGTGACCAATGAACTATATTATGTTTCCAATAAGCCCTCATGATGGTATGATGAATCAATAAGGATCTTGTTAACTATTGAGAGGGGGGGTGAACTGGTAGATAGAAAACTGACATAAACATTTCACTAAATAAAAACAACATCTCAAGACAAACTCAAAACTGACAAATTGCAATATCACTGTCAAGTAAACAGGTTGACTGTCATAACAAAGTAATAGTAAAACAACTCTAAAAATCGCAAACGATTTAACCAAAACATACAAATACTTTACTAACAAAAGTAAAAGCTCATTTCAGATTGATGTCGATCATCATATCATATCTAAGTGGATTTAGTTGTTAATCAAATTAACCATATCAAACATAACCACAAAAACATTCATCACTTGACACAATGATTTTGACGTGGAAACCCAAATGGGAAAAACCACGGTGGGGATGAATACCCACAAGTATTCTGATCTCTTCTAAAGTTTTCCCTATTAACTGTTAGGGACCACGCAGTTAAGGGATTGACACTAGTACATTTGGGCCTAATTTCCGACAGCTAATTGTCGGCATTCCAATGAAACCACGTCGGACTTCTGACCAATTTTACCATCAAAAACTCGTAGTTGGTCTTCCCAATGATGCCATTTGCATTGGTTGTCCGACGACGTTATGAACTCCTCCGACGGTGGCTATATTTTCTCCCCTAACCACAAATTTTGATGGATTACCGTTGGAATTCCGACGGATGATATGTTTTCTCCTCAACGACTATCTGACATGGAAGTGATGTCACATATACATCATCTTTGTTGGATATTTCTTTAGTTGTCGCCAGAATTCTAACGGTGAGAGATGATGTGGGTCAAACGACTTTGTCATCGGTGCATGAAAGCATTGAACAAATTCTACTTTTAAAAATTGCATAAAACATTTATTATTTATTTGATTTAGTGTTATTTGCAAAAAAGGATTATCAATGATATTTCCTTTCTCCAAGAATTGTCTAGGATCTTTCTATCAGATAATATGTAACATCCAATGACTAAATATTTTCTTTACAAATGTTTATTTTATTCAATTATCATTTGAGCGTCAATTAAAATTCATATCTATATGGAAGAAGAATATACAAGCTGAAGACTCATGTTCAAGTAAATTTCGTAAAAGAAAGCAAGTAGGCATTATCTTGAATGACATGGAAACAAGCTCATCAGTTACCTAGAAGAGAGAAATTGGAGAAAAGTAGAGGAAAGTGTTAAAGGGTGATAAATACATAGAGAGTATGCAATACAAACAAACAATGTCTGGAATGTGTGATGTGACATCTCTAATTTATGTCCGGAGAGACTAACTAGTTTTGGAGTTCCTGCGAAACCTATTGGGCCACACTTGGAGGAAATCAATGTGTTCATGCAAGGAGAAACTTTTTCTATTATGATAATAATTCTTTTGCATCGAAGGATATTTGGAAGGCAATATTAAAAAAATTCTATACAATGGAACCAGAGTTGGCGGACTCAAAGTAATTTTCAACATTCAGAAGACCAAGAGGTTATGTACACAATCTCCAAATACAAGGGCAATTTCAAGCATTACCTCTCACCCCCATGACTATTCAGGAAGCACTTCCTCAAACAAAGGACTATTGGCCTCCATGGGATCAAAGAAAAAAATTGAAGCATAGACTCTAGACAATGTGGTGGTGTCCTTCGTGAAGAACTCTGCACTATAATTGAAAATTCACGAGGGAAACTGCAAGATAGTGAACAAAAATACATTCTTGAAAAGTGCAAAGAATGGAACTTGGTTTGGGTGGAGCTAGGTCAGGTGGATCCTCTAGATGTTGACGAGATAGAAATAATATTAGGATTTGAAAAAGATCACACTCATGGAACTTCATGTGCAACTGATCGATTGAGCTTTTTGGGTTATGTATTCCAAATAGATATAGTTGCATACCATTTATCTATCTTGATGAAATCCTTTTATCCCAATGGCATTAAATTAAAGTACTTTCTCTTCTATCTGGTATTGGTGGAGAAGAGGTTGCATTGCATCAACCTGGGATACATTGTAGATACAACACAAGTCAAATGTATCCCAGGTCGATGTAAAGCAACCTCTTCTCCACTAATACCAGATAAAAGAGAAATAACTTTAATTTAATGCCATCAAGATAAAACAATTTAATAAAGATAGATAAATGGTATGCAACTGTATCTATTTGGAATGCATTACCCAAACAATGCAATCGATCAGTCACACACGAAGTTCCACGAGTGTGATCTTTTCCAAATCCTAATATGATTTCTATCTCGTCAACCTCTAGAGGAACCACCTGACCTGGACCCACCCAAACCATGATCCATTTTTCCCACTTTTCAAGAATGTATTTCTCTTCACTATCTTGCAGTTTCCCTCATGAATTTTCAATTATAGTGTAGAGTTCTTCACGAAGGACACCACCACATCGTCTAGAGTCTATGCTTCAATTTTTTTCTTTGATCCCATGGAGGCCAATGGTCCTTTGTTTGAGGAATTTCTTCCTAAATAGTCATGGTGGTGAGAGGTAATGATTGAAATCTCCCTTCTATTGGGATATTGTGTACATAACCTCTTGGTCTCCTGAAAGCTGAAAATTAATTCGAGTCCGCCAACTTTGGTTCCACAGTATAGAAATTTTCGGATATTGCCTTCCAAATATCCTTCGGTGCAAAAGCATCATTCTCATAATAGAAAAAATGTGATCCTTGCATGAACACATTGGTTTCCCTCCAGACATAAATTAGAGACGTCACATCACACACTCCAAACATTGTTTGTTTGTATTGCATACTCTCTATGTATTTATCACCCTTTAACACTTTCCTCTTCTTTTCTCCAATTTCTCTCTTCTAGGAAGTTGATGAGCTTGTTTCCATGTGATTCAAGATAATGCCTTCTTGCTTTCTTTTACGAAATTTACTTGCACATAAGTCTTCAACTTGTATGTTCTTCTTCAGTATAGATATAAATTTTAATTCACGCTTAGATGATAATTAAATAAAACAGGCATTTGTAGAGAAAAGATTTAGTCATTGGATGTTACATATTATCTGATCGAAATATCCTAGACAATTCTTGGAGAAAGGAAACATCATGATAAACTTTTTTCAAATAACACTGAATCAAATAAATTAAAAATGTTTCATGTAATTTTTAAAAGTAGAACTCCTCCAATGCTTTCATGCACTGATGGAAAAGCCATTCGACCCACACCATTATCCATAATAGAACAAATCAATGTAATAGGCTATTATAAAGAATTTATACAAAAATATGAAAGAACATTAAATTACCATTACAAACCCATAAACCATTAAATAGTGAAAATAGATATAAATTTGTAAATCTCTCCCTACAAACACCACAACCATAACCAAGACAAAAAAAAATTCTTACCCGCAAAAACTAAGTAGCTAGTGAGTTGCAAGTCTACAATGTCTCTCAGATGATCGAACCGATTCTTAATTTTGCTCTTCTGATTAGTCAATGGATTTAGTTTCATGTACAAGTTTTCTATTTGAAGCCTTCTGTTTCCCTATATTTGAGACTTAATAAAATTCTTGTGAGTAGGGTGATGAAGTTTATCACCCAAACAAATCATATGCAAGGGAGACAATCACTTAAGGTCCATCTGATCTTGAGACATTGATGCCCACTTTAGCATTTCACATCCTAAATTGACAAGACTCATGATTGGGACCCAAAATATGACCCCTCATTTCTTGCCTCATGTGTGAGAAAAAATTCAAACACTTTATGCATGATTAGGTATAAAAGGAAGCCTACCCTATCATTTGAAGGGGTCTACCTACAATTCAAGTGATCTCTTAACTATAAAATCAATTAAATTCCAAGTGAACAAGAAATAAAGCATTCATCAAGCATTAAAGGAGAATTCAAGTTGAAGCACAACATTCATGATCAAAATTTTGCATGACATCCTAAAACCTTGTGTGAGGATTCAAGAAAGATTCATCAAGGTATCATGTTCAATTTTAAGCATTTTTAGATTAGATCTAAAGGGATCATTTTAAAGAGGGAGGAAGAGATCTTTTCCTAAATATGTCTACCTCCAAAAATAGAGTAGATATTTAATAAAGATATCATCTTTTAAATTAAGAAATGGGTAGGAGATTAAAAATACAAACCTTCCATATTGCACACTTCAAGGTATATTCAAACCTATTTGACCTAGGAAAGCCCCCATCAACAAACCTATTTTTCGTCATATTCTGTGTAGGAAATTGATTCAGGATTTACGTGTGAAGAATTTGGCAAAGTAAATGATGACAATCAGACTCAAATTTTATCTATCTTGAAAGCTTTTTATCCTGATGGCATTAAATTAAAGTTTTTTCTCTATTTTTTGGTGATCTCTTGAGCAGAGGTTGCTTTGCATTGACCTAGGATTTAACTTGTCTTGTATCTACAGAAATATGTATCATAGGTCGATGAAATGCAACCTCTGCTCCACCAATACCATATAGAAGAGAAAGTACTTTAATTTAATGCCATTGGGATAAAATGATTTCAAGACATATATTAGGTATAAAAGGAAGCCTACCCTGTCATTTGAAGGGGTCTACCTATAATTCAAGTGATCTCTTAATTATAAAATCAATTCAATTCCAAGTAAACAAGCAATCAAGCATTCATCAAGCATTAAAGGGGAATTCAAGTTGGTGCAAATGCATTTGGAAGACCAAATGACTCAATGAAGCCATTAAAGACTTTTGAAGGTCTTAGGAGTGAAGAGCCAATCAATTATGGTGTCTTAAGGTCCATTATGGCCTTTAATGATGAAAATTGTAATAAGTTTGTAATTTGTCCTAAAGGGCCTGGTAAGGACCTTAGGACCAACAAAAAGATGTAATAGGAATTTATGGTTTAGGGAGTCTAGAAGAGTTTAGGCAAGTTCAATAAGTCATTTCATGAACTTGTGTGTCAGCAATTAAGATTTTTTGATCAAATGGTTGATGTAATGCTTTCTATGACAAAGAATGTTGGCGTACGGATTGGGACAAGCAATAACGGCAATTTTTTGTTTTCTTGAAATTTTTTGGTGTTTTGGCTTATGGTAACTTTGTCTTGAGTGTGTATTTGAATTCCTAATGCATTGAAGAGACCTTGCACATCTTATTTGTAGGGAAGATGCATTGATAATCCACTTGTCTTAGACTTTAGACTAGTTGCATTGATTCTTCAACATATTTCTGCAAATTGGCATTTGATTTGGTTGATTTACAAGGAGAACGGTCATTCCATGAACGTAAAAGGCCTAATATTCACGGGATGGCACTCCTCTAACATGTACAATAAATTACTAATAGGTTGATGTGTAGATTGGGTGGATAACTAGGGTGATCACCAAAACAACGAATGTAAGAGTGGAGAAATTTCTTGCCAAGGAGAAGCAGTAGCAAATCCACCTTAAGGAGGGGCAAATTTTATAAACCCTACTTTTAAGGGTTTGTGAGAGGCTAAATAAGGGATTTTGCAACTAAGAAGGTTAAACCTTGTAAATAATTGCATTTTCCTTAGTTTTGAATCATATTGGATGACTTTTGAGAGTATGGGAGTTAGGGAGTTAAAAAATTATATACTTCCTTTGTAAAACTATCATTTTTGGAGTCCAAAAACAGTGCATAGTTACAGGACAACATATACTTTCCAAAGCAACCATATGCAATCTTCTGGTATGTTGAAGAGAAGACAAATGGGTGTTTGAATATCTAAAAAATTTGTTTATTTTTTGGGAAAGTTGAGAGAAAACAATTCATTTTCCTTGTTGGAGGGCTAATTGGGCAACTACACCTAGAAGGCTAAAAATGATAACTTAATGATGAACGGATAGTACTAACCTAGTACTCAGAGGGGGGGTGAATCAATAGAAATAAAAATACATTCCTAAACCGGTTTTGACAGTAGACACTTCAAATGACTGGCAAATAGTGACACCGGTTTGAAATAGAGTGCAACCGGTAAAGCTAAGAATGACTGAGACAAGCATTAACCGGTTACTCACTTAGCTTTTCACTCAACTCAAGACTACACTACCATTTCACCCTTATGCATAAATAGGTAATCTATCATCAATTCATAATAACAACTAGTTCAACATTTTTTATTGACAAGCATAAAACACATAACCATCATATGCTTGACAGACAATAGGAAAGCATCACAAGATAAAAGCATCACACATGACACACATATTTTTGATGTGGAAACCCAACTGGGAAAAACCATGGTGGGGATGAATACCCACAAACTATTTTTGAACTCTTTAGAAGTTCGCTCTGTTAGGAGCCTTGTCCAGTTAGAGACATTACAATAGGTTCTGCTAGGAACCGATCCTGTTAGGGATCACCCGGTTAAGGGATGGCTACAATACCTGGTTAAGGGTTAAACCCTGTTAAAGGTTACCTTGGTAGAGGATTTCAAGAACTCAATAGCTAAATGATTTCGAACTCAATAGCTTTGAAATACCCTGTTAAAGGATTTACAGCAAGCCGGTTAAGGCTACCCTGTTAAGGGATTTTCGAACTATTGAGGTGGTTAGAGATCAATAGGTATTACAATGATCTGGTAAAAGCACTCAATGCTAGTGTAGATCCGCTTAAGCTCCTCTTCACCTTTTGCACTTACACTCTATAGGTATCACTTCTCTCCTTTGGGTCTAGCAAGAATCATGTATCCCTTCTCTTGGATACACACACACAACTTTTGCCAACAACCTCAGAAAGAGACACAACATCGACCTTATAGGAAAAAAGATAGGTCGGTAGCATAAACCCTAAACCCTAAAACCTATTAGGTTAAGGAATTCAAACGATTCAATCCTGACCGTTAAGAACACTCCATCAATTACAATAGTCTTGATCCAATCTCAAGACATTCTTCATCATCCATTTTCACCGATTTCATGGTGGCTGATAACCCATCACACGTTATCACCATTTTACAGACTTCACATATTCCTGAGGTAGATAGGAACAATCTCCTTCATGCAAGATCCTTCACACACACAAGGCTGACGTGGCAACATGATCTGTTCTTCATTAAAAGGCTAACTCATCACACAATATCACCGGTTGAGCCACACAGGCTTGAAGCACTTAAACCAGAAACCCTAAAGTTGAGACTACCAACCAGTAGTCATACAATGCTTCCATGTGTCGGTTCCCATAACCATATGTCGGTTCACCTTGAACAAGCACACCGCTTCACTTTGGGACAAATGTTGGTTCACATTGTTATGTCGGTTCTTTCTTATGCCAGTTCTCACCTCTTCAGCATATTGACATCAATGACAACATACAATGTCATTATATCCTTATACCGTTTCACATAATGCCGACAATCTCCCCCTTTGGCATTGATGGCAATATCCAAAGATATCTCTCCGCTTCACATCTTCTCCCCCAATTTTTGCAGATATCTTCTCCACTTCACATCTTCTCCCCCTTTGACAACAATTCCAAAGTGGAGGCACAAGCTTCCCTATTCCATTATACTGCTCCCCTGAGGAGTAGCATCCTTCAACACATCAATCCAAAATAAATTTGTCTATGCATTACCTGACTGATGTGGAGAATATGCTTTTAGTTTACCTCCTAAAGGGGCAACACCCCTAATTCACCTCTTCCTCATTCAGCTTATTTCTGAAAACCCATTTAGTACCAATGAAATTTTTGTGCTCCGATCTGGGTACCAAAGACCATGTACCATTTTTCTCTATCTGGTCAAGTTCCTCTTCCATTGCCTTGATCCAGTCTTCATCCTTATGTGCCTCTTTGAATGATTTAGACTCAAATTCAGAGATCATACATGAGTTTTCTTTGACCTTTCTTCTTGTAAGGATTCCTACATCTGTATCTCCTATGATTTGCCTAGGATCATGAATCAGCTTGACATACCGAGGAATGGTCTTGATAGATTCCTCTTGCTTTTATTCTTCATCCTCATCTCCATCAGTATCAGCATCAACATTTATCAGTGTAGGAACATTGTTACTAGTACTCGGTTTGCTGTCAACCAGTTCCCAGAAGGTTGCAACCAATTCGTTCACCGCTTGCTCACTATCGGTTTCCTCAGTTTTCTTAGAGGTTTCATCAACTCTTACATTGATGCTTTCCATAATTCTCTGAGTCCTATTGTTGAAACACTTGAGAGCTTTTCGCTTGGTGGAATATCCTATGAATATTCCCTCATCACATTTCACATCAAATTTGCTTTGGTGTTCACTCCTCTTTATGTAACATTTGCTACCAAACACTCTAAAGTAGCTGACCATAGGTGTCTTACTAGTCTAATACTCATAAGGAGTTTTATCCTTACCTTTCTTGATGAGTACCCGGTTCATTGTGTAGACTGCAGTGCTCACCGCTTCTCTCCAAAAGGTGTGAGCTACCTTTCCTTGAATCAACATGGTTCTATCTACTTCAACCATAGTCTAGTTATTCCTCTCTACTAGGCCATTCTGTTGTGGAGTCCGGGGGGTAGACAATTGCCTCTTGATGCCATGTTCTTCACAGTACTTGTTGAATTAACCGGAAGTGAATTCCCCTCCTTGATCAATTCTCAGGCACATGATCCTTTTACCGCTTTCCTTCTCCACTAATGCTCTAAAAGCTTTGAACTTTACAAAGGCTTCAGACTTGTCTTTCAAGAATGTGAACCACATCATTCTTGAGTAGTCATCGGTGAGAATCATGAAGTACCTATCACCTTGCACACTTCTAGTTTTCATAGGACCACACAAAGCAGTATGCGCAAGATCAAGCAAGTCGTCACCAGTGAAAGATTTACCTTTAAAAGTTGAGGAAGACATTTTTCCCAATTGAAACTCTCTGCACAAGGTATTATCTGGTTTGCTTAGCACCAACAACCCTCTAATTGCCTTTATCTTACTAGCCTTCACAATGTTATCAAAGTTTACATGGCAGAGTCTCCTATGCCATATCCAGCTATCATCAAATTAGCCATAAGTCATGTACTTATATTTGCATTCAGCTGAAATAGGTTACCTTTGGTCTGCATGCCAGTGGCCACCAATTCACCATTCTTTCCTTTGATTATGCAAACTCCATTCTTGAATTCCAGAGTGAGGCCACTATCATTCAGCTGGGCAATGCTTAGAAGGTTGTGTCTAAGACCATCAATCCAATAAACATTGTCAGAACTACTCTTTCCATTTAGAGAGATGGACCCTCTACCTTTGACCATGCATGGTGCATCATTGCCAAAGAAAACCACACTACCATCATACTCCTCCAATGATAGAAACTTGCTTTGGTCACTAGTCATATGGTGAGAACAGCCACTATCAATGATCCACTCATTGGAATTATCAAACTGGGAGACAAGAGCCTTCTTGTCTGACACATCTTCCTTGACAACAACAAACACAATATCTTCATTTTATTCATCCTCTGATTCTTCATCTATGACACCTTCATCAACTGCCACAAAATAGTTTCTCCAGTTTCCTCCTTTGAATTTCTTGAACCTTTTCAGTTTGTCCTTATTGTCGCCATTAGGACAGTTTACAGCAAAATATCCTATCTGGTTACAAGAGAAGCCTTTCAAAGGTAGCTTACCCCAATATTTGTCGATTCCTTTAGGAAGTTTCCTAGAAAGGAGAGCTTCAAATGCCATGAGAATCTCCTCATCATCCATTTCTCCGCCCTGTCTTGGTTCACCACTAGTGCTAGCTTCTTTTCCTTTTCTGGAAGGTACTGCGGAAGCTTTAAAAGTTGATTCAGTCTTTTGAACATTGCCATCGAAACTATTTAGCTCATAGGCTATCAACTTTGCAATGATGGAGTCTAGGGATACCTTAGTCTTGTCTATTGATCTTAGCTCTTGAATAGCAGCAACCCTTATTGCATAGACCAGTAATAGGGATCTTAGGACTTTTCTTACCATAGTGGCATCTTCTATTTTACCACCTGCACTCTTGATATCTCTAACAATGGTTTTGATTCTTATTCCATACTGTTCAATGGTCTCACCTTCAACCATCTGTATATCTTCAAACTTTCCTCTAAGGCTTTCTTCCTTAGTCTGTTTTACATGCTCATCACCACAATAGATATTTTCAAGAGTATCCCATACCTCTTTGGGATTTACCTTATCCTGAACATCAATAAACTCAATGTAAGATAAACTACTAATTAGGGCTTCCATGACTTGCCCATTCTCCTACATCTCTCTCTTTTGGTCATCAGTAAGGGTACCGGTAGGAGCAACATAGGCAGTCTCAACATATCTCCAGTGTTGAGAACCCATGCTTTTGATGTATATCTTCATTTTGTCTTTCTATATTCTGAAATTTTCTCTTTTAAACTTTGGACCTTCCCTCTTCATCATTAGACTAGGATCTTTACCTCAAGCGGTTAAGCTTATAGTATAGAGGACTTGGAGGATGCTCTGATACTAATTGATAACTCAATGATGAATGGATAGTACTAACCCGGTACTGAGAGGGGGGCGGGTGAATCAGTACAGACAAAAATACAGTCCTAAACCAGTTTTGACAGCAGACCCTTCAAATGACTGGCAAACAGTGACACTAGTTTGAAATAGACTGCAATCGGTAAAGCTAAGAATGACTGAGACAAGCGTTAACCGATTACTCACTTAGCTTTTCACTCAACTCAATACTACACTACCATTTCACCCTTATGCATAAATAGGTAATCTATCATCAGATCATAATAATAGCTAGTTCAGCATGATTTATTGATAGGCATAAAATACAGAACCATCATATGCTTGACAGACAATAGGAAAGCATCACAAGATAAAAGCATCACACATGACACACATATTTTTCATGTGGAAACCCAACTGGGAAAAACCACGGTGGGGATGAATACCTGCAAGCTATTTTTGAACTCTTTAGAAGTCTGCTCTATTAGGAGCCTTGTCCGGTTAGAGACATTACAATAGGTTCTACTAGGAGCCAGTCTTGTTAGGGATCACCCGGTTAAGGGATGGCTACAATAACAGGTTCAGGGTTAAATCCTATTAAAGGTTACCTTGTTAGAGGATTTCAAGAACTCAATAGCTAAAGGATTTTGAACTCAATAGCTTTGAATTACCCTATTAAAGGATTTACAGCAAGCTGGTTAAGGCTACCCTGTTAAGGGATTTTCCAACTGTTGAGGTGGTTAGAGATCAACAGGTATTAAAATGATCTGGTAACAACACTCAATGCCAGTGTAGTTCCTCTTAAGCTCCTCTTCACCTTCTGCACTTACATTATGTAGGTATCACTTCTCTCCTTTTGATCTAGCAAGAATCACGTATCCCTTATATTGGATACACACACACAACTTTTGCCAACAACCTCAGAAATAGACACAACATCAACCTTATAGAAAAATAGATAGGTCGGTAGCATAAATCCTAAACCCTAAAACCTATTAGGTTAAGGAATTGAAACGGTTCAATCCTAACCGTTGAGAATATACCATTAATTGCAACAGTCTTGATCCAATCTCAAGACATTCTCCATTGTCCATTTTCACTGATTTCATGGTGGCTGATAACCCATCACATGTTATCACCATTTTACAGACTTCGCACATTCTCAAGGTAGATAGGAACAATCTCCTTCATGCAAGATCCTTCACGTGCACAAGGCTGATGTGGCAACATGATCTATTCTTCATTACAATGCTAACTCATCACACAATGTCACCGGTTGAGCCACATAGGCTTGAAGCACTTAAACCGGAAACCTTGAAGTTGAGACTACCAACCGGTAGTCATACAACGCTTCCATGTGTCGGTTCCCATAACCATATGCTGGTTTACCTTGAACAAGAACACCGCTTCACTTTGGCAGAAATGCTGGTTCACAGTGTTATGTCGGTTCTCTCATATGCCGGTTCTCACCTCTTCAGCATATTGACATCAATGACAACATACAATGTCATTATGTCCTCATACCGGTTCACATAATGCCAACAAAAAAGAGGGCTTTGCACTTAAACAAGTTCTTGGAACCACAAAACCAATTAAAAAAAATTATTTTGAGGTAGTAAAAACATTCCATACCTTTGTAATCATTTGGAAAAGTGTTGGTTTGCATTTGACCTATTTGAGCCATTTAGGTGCTAGTAGGCCTAGGGGTTTGGACCTTGTATTTCCCTTATAAATATTAAAGGTTCATTTATCAAACCCTTCCTCTGCATCGCAAGTTAAAGCACAACATTCATGATCAATAGTCTGCATGACATCCTAAAACCTTGTGTGAGGATTCAAGAAAGATTCATCAAGGTATCATGTTCAATTTTAAGCATTTTTAGATTATATATATCCTTTCCCTCAAAAGGAAAACATTATACTTCAAGGTTAATTCACAACCCGAGGTTTGACCTAGGAAACCCCCCATCAACAAACCTATTTTTCGTCATTTGTGTGTAGGAAATTGATTTAGGTTTACGTGTGAAGAATTTGGAAAAGTAAATGATGACAATCAAACTCAAATTTTATCTATCTTGAAAGCCTTTTATCCTGATGGCATTAAATTAAAGTTCTTTCTTTATTTTTTGGTGATCTCTGGAGTAGAGGTTGCTTTGCATCAACCTGGGATACATTTAGCTTGTGTTGTATATGCGGAAATATGTATCCTAGGTCGATGCAATGCAACCTCTGCTCCACCAATACCAGATAGAAGAGAAAGTACATTAATTTAATGCCATCAGGATAAAATGCTTTCAAGACATATATTAGGTATAAAAGGAAGCCTACCCTGTCATTTGAAGGGGTCTACCTACAATTCAAGTGATCTCTTAATTGCAAAAGAAAGGAAGAGATATTCGTAAAAGAGATATTAGGGAAACATTACATAATTTAAATGAAGGCAACCAAAAAAATGCAGAGAGATAAATAAAATCTATAGAGAAACTGTTTTACATACCTGAAATACAAAATTATAGGGTGGAACAATAAAAAATGGCAAATCAAGGAAAGAATGAAAGATCCACACAAAATTCTTATACAATGCAGTCTAGTTGAAGGATTTTCATTCAACACTAGATAGTGAAGGTGTCATTATGATGATTTATTTGAAGGTTCATAAGTTAAAGGTAGTCACTAAAATATAAAGAGTGAAGAAATTGAAGAGCTCGATGAATTGCCAGCATAGCTTGAGGATGTATGATGTTAACAATAGCAAAATAATATTATGATGGTGATGAAACTATAAAAAAATTTGATCATATTTTTATTGAGCATGAAAGCAACCACCTTGAGCTCATGAATGATAGGCATCGTGTTGTAGAGTATCAACCCTTGTTGAACAGGGGTGTCATATTTTTGAGGCTTGATCAGTGCGTAGAGACATTTTGTGTATATGAAGTGGTTTCAATTAGCCATTTTGTGTATAAGTAGACAGGAGAGGTCGATGTATTTCTTTATTTGCCTACAAAAAAATGAAAGAGGTCCTAATCAAGGAATGCACATGTCCAAGCAAGTAGAGAATTTGGATTCAGGACAATTCTATGCAAGAAAGGATATCAAGTTATAAAAGATAAAAATCAACAAAGGTAAAGTGGATCATTAAAAAAGAGGAACAATTAACAACTATTATTCTTGCTCCACAATGTAGAGAGAAGAAGAACTAGGCTATCACGTTGCCTCCCAAGTATGATTGCACATGAAATCGTATTACCATGAATGACAATGAGCCCCTAATAGGTAATTAAGCTACCAATGTCATATAGCAGGATAAAAACATAATAGGTTATAAATGTCATTTAGAAGGGATATGATGAGTGTATAACTCATTGTCACCTATTATTTAAATGTTACTAGAACTACAATAAGTTGTTGAATTTTAATCTCCAAATCATGACATTCATTATTGGAATAGTTGATGATTCTTGAAAAAAGGATTGTCCTAATTTTGTTTATGGTTTTTTCTTCAAATTTTCAAGGGGAGAGTAATAAAGTTGGCTTTAAGAAACTCATACAAAATTATCTCTTGTTGTGATATTAAAATTTGTTGAAAAAGTCATAGATATATTAGACAATGGGGGAGGGAATGTCAACAAAGGAGGATGATAGAAACCTAAATCAGTGTATATCACTTCACAAACCACCTGATACTTAATCGACATGTCTATCATATGTAAGACAACCAATACTAATTGGTATGTATTCGCTAAGCTTGATAACAATCAATGTTCACAGTTAATATATTAATCGATATTAATCATAGTGCATTGGTTAAGCCCAATAACAATCGGTGTTCATAGTTAATATTTTAACCGATATTAATCAGAGTGCATTGGTTTTAATGTAATCCAATACCAATCGGTATTCTGTGCTATGAGATTTACAACCGATGATTATCAGTACCTAAGCATTGATCAAACTTTGCAAGTATGGTTGAATATATACAAATTTAAGAATGATCATCGATCAAATGAAGGAACAATAGCTTGAAGTCTTCATCATAGTTTATCGATAGGAAAGATGATTGAATGAGAGAATTCATTTATCTCTCATTTAATCATTTATCTTACAAACGCTATCATGCATTAATAGGATAGAGGGACCTTATATCAAATTAAGGAAGGCATGAGAGTGATATATGTATTAGTCTAATTATCATACTTTTTGAATATTTATCCTTACTTACATTCAGACCAAATTACAAGTTACATTTATAGGGCCTGTCCTATCCACAAGTTACATTATATATAGGTCTTTCCCAAGCAAGACATAATTACAAGTTACATGTATATGGGCCTAGCCCTAAGTTCGATTTATATAATAGATAATATATGTATATTTTAATTTTCATTGACAACATTAAAATACAATAGATAGGTATTCGAGCTAGCTACTATTTCAACACATTCTAACACATGTATCTATTTCTTTGCAATAATTAGTAGTAGCTACATAGACTAGCATGGTACATAAGTTCTTTTCTAATAGTGCCCTTCATATGCAATTCTTCAAGGATTATTTAGTTGTATCTACCTTCTTAGGTTATGAAAATGGAGATTAGATTAGGTATTTTATCTACTTTCTTGGTTTGTAATTCTCGTTGTGTTAATAATTTTTTATCCCTTTGGTGAAAAGAAAGGAGGTTGATGATAAATATCTATGTTGTCTATTAGTTGATTCCCATGCCAAAACTTATCACACAAGCTGAAATATGATAATCTTGGTTAAAAAATCTCATATAGAAGAATAATGAGTTATGTCTTAAGTTTAATTGCATGCTGTTATGTGACATTGGATAAGTTCAATACTCTTAATCATGAAAGATGATGGACTAATCATGGATGGTGCTGAAATTGTTATGACAAACCCAATGGAGCCATGGTTTACTTGCAAGGTTGATCAATATGAAATTTCAAGAAGCTTCCCAGATTCCATAACAATTGCAGTTGTGGTCTACTTCACTCAAATGTCATGAAAATAAAAAGTGTTAAGATAAAATAAACCGTACGTCTCCCTGTGGGTCCGCTTTGATGCCCGAATGATCGCTATTGGTAAATTCCAGATGATCACTATTGGTAAATGCCCACCAATTGGGGGTGGGGGGGCCTGAGAATGTTGGGTTTGGACTCGAAAATTATCCCCAACAATGCTTCAACGACCAGCTTATTGATATATTATGTTGCTTCGTCTGCCCAAAAAAAACTGGTCATGGCTGGGGTTTGTCACTATATTGTATATTGTATAGATAGTCAACCACATCATGATCACAAAGTGGGCAGCCTTCAATCCTTTTTTGAGTTCCTTCCGCGGCTGAGTTAACTGCTTGACCAGTGGTTTCCACCTAAATAGTTATGACCAGGAACAAGAAATGAGTAGTGGTGGAGGCAAGGCTGGGGGATTCTAGCAAACAGAGGTGGAAATGTGGGTGGGAATACGTTGTTGGGGTGGCAACGAGAGAATGGGAAGAGGCCACAAAAATGATTTGAAATGTCTTGGTCTTTTTTTTTTTGAAGTAATACCCGTTGTCATCGGAATTTCAACAAACACGAGCAATTTTTGTAAAAAAACACAAATGTCGCTACCAATTCCTTCTCTGCCACAAACATGTATTGAATTATCATCGGAATTCCGACGAATGCGGGCAAATTTTTTTAAAAAATCAAATTTGTTCACAATATACCTTCTCCATCAGAAACCGTCATGGAATTTTAGGGCAAATGTATTAGTGTGACTATAATGCCCTATTAGAAGTAATACCCTGTTAGGAGTAACCTTGGTAGAGGATTTTAAATCCAAGCTAATGGACCATTTAGTTAGAGGATTTAAAAATAACACTAAGCTTGTTAGATCTTATCCGGTTAGGGGATTTGATTGTTGTAATTGTTAGAGAACAACAGGGCTTTGCTGATCTATTTGAATAGAACTAACTTTCTTGTTTAGATCCTTTTCATGCTCCTATTTGCCTTTACAGTGTAGATACATCATCTGGTTCAACAACCACTCACTCTTTCTCTCGACCACAATTGCCAACACTACAACAAAGAAACTCATCGACCTTATAAACAAAACAATAGGTCGGTAACACATCACAAACCTAATTATCTCATAGAGATTACAAACAAATTTATTCAAGTATGACCGTTGCATTACATAACAATCACTGCACATCATTCAAGACAATGTTGACCGTTCCTTGATCATCATTCCATTGAATATTGTAACTCATTACATGGTTTCCATTGCATGCAATAAACTTTCTCATTCCCAAGATAAAAATTGTTATCTCTACGTGCAAAAACCATTTGAAACTCTTCTCATACAATATTCATACGTGGCATAATCATTACCGTTCATCATTTGATCATAAACTAATACAACCAATTCACCAAGCTCCATTAGTTAGGGTTTAGAATATCAACAGGTAGGGTTTACCGGTTGATCTCACTTCTTCTCTAGTAATACCGGTTTGCTTCACAAGCTCACTTACCAGTTACAAAACAATATTATTACAACATCATTACTAGTTAAAATGGGCATCAAAAACAACATAAAAGTTCATCAATGCAATCTTCATGCAAATGCCAACACCCCATCCCCTAGGTTCTTATCATATGGGTCTATTTTTACCAAAGAACCAATAAAATTGATCAATTAAACTCCTTTAAAAACCTCATGAGAAACCAATTCAAAATTTAGGTTCACATCCTCCCAACTGCATTTACACAACCTAAGCCCATCACTTCACAATTAACAAGTCATGATTATAATTATACTAGATGAGAACAACATAAAACTTTATACACTTCCTTATTGTTCATATTTTAAAACTTCACAATTGGAGTACTTTGTTGGGGGTCTAGCTAATTCTCCCTTTTTTAACCCTATCTTTATGCACAATATATAACATAATCATGTGATTATATCATAAAAATTACCCAGTTTGATCATTAATCCATAGTTTTATTGTTGAACTATAATTTCAACAATTCTTGTATAACATGACTATATTATGATTCAAGTCATATTTATTAATTTATATATGTAAATATCTCTTTATAACTAAAAATTGATAAAATAATCATAACACCAATTAAATTTCCTCATAGTTTTAAAATGCATTCTCTTACTAGGTGGGGCCTTACACAATTTGAAGTTGAAAGAGAAAATTTAGTCAATGGAGGACCTTGGTTCATGATGAATGCATGTTTACTCTTAAGAGAATGGATGCTAGGATTTGATCACCACATAGAAATTATTAAAGAAGTCCCCCTTTAGACTTGTCTGCATAACTTGCTACAAGATTTTTTGATAGAGGATATACATATATTAGTAGGTCATGTAGCTAGAGTATTTGTGTAGAGATCTTATGCCTTATAAGGAATAAATTTGATCAACTATTATGGGAATTATGTGAAAGTTAACTTAAAAACCCATTCAACACTCCATAAAGATTCACATCAACTTTGGAAGATTGGATTTTGGAATTTAGACTATCTATAATAGCCTTTTCTCTATTGGTGAGAATTAAATATTTAGATGTCTTTTAAACCCAACCCATGATATAATAATTTGAATTCCTCACAAAACGCAGTGTCGAGCATCTCCCTATTAAACTGCTTTTGGATTTTCCTAAGGATTTGTTTGCTTTTCTTTTATTATAAAGTAACATAATATAATAATTTTAATGTAAACTAATTTAATATAATATTTTTTAGTATTAAAATTCGATTCAAAGTTAGGTTTGAATAAGGACTAGGTTATAAGATAATATTAAATATATTATAATAATAATTTTGTTTAAGGATCAATTAGGAATATGATTTGGGTTAGGGTTAACTTTAAGTTAGGGATGTTTCACAATGTTTGATAAAGATTATAATTATACTAATGTACTGTAATGCAATATAATATAATATCATATAGGGTTAAACTTTGATTCAAAACTAGGTTTGTAATAGGGATAAGGTTATATAATAAAATATATATTAATATAATATTATAATATTTTTTATTTAAGAATCAATTATAGATATGTTAGCATGAAGGTTAGGTTAGGGTTCAAATTGTTAGGCAGAGATTACAATTAATGTGATGTTGACATCAACAATTAAAGTTAAATAAGGGTTATGATTTACTGAGGGTTCAATTATTTGAATTTAATCAGAATTTTTTATTTTTAAAAAATTAATGTTTAAATGCACCTGTCACATCAAAATCAAAATCAACAATATATTCTATTTATGTTAAGTTTAGAGTGACTCTATTTATTAATATAAAAAATAAAAACATAATAACATATAATAATTTAATATTACTATCATATTATAATTTCAATCTTACATAACATAAATTTAATACTCACCAAATTTCATTTTGTAAAAATTAAGTTCAATTAATAAATGTAGTTTTTTATATTCTATAATTTATAATAGGTAATATACTATTCAAAATATATTTTACTATAAATAGATATTAGATGTATAATCTGAAAATTGGAATAATAGGTTTTTGAATACCTTGATCTTGGCTTGTAGTGGAGATGTGACTATAGAGGAGTTTTATCGCCACATCATTTCCATGCTAGAGTGGTTTTGATGGGGGGATTATATTTGGATAATTTAAGAAACCATGTAATTTTACTAGATATAGATGCAAGGGAGTTGAATGTATGGCCAAAAATTTATCCATTTATTTTCAATGTGAGGAAATGTTGATCAATGCGACTAAACCTTTGCCCTATATTTTAGGTTGTTTTCTTGTCTTTTAGGGTACCTTTGTTGTATGGTCATTATGCTTGAAAATGGTGGTAATTTGAGTTCGGATTAGATCATTGTAATATTATTGAAAATTATTTATCCCTAACTCAAATTATCACATTATTGAATTAAGAATTACAATGTGAATAGCACACCTAATACTAACATTGTACTTATTAATTAATATCTAAATATTCTAGATAATTTAATATTATTATACATATGTATACGTATTTGTATATGTATATGTGTATGTATAGATAGATAGATAGAGAGAGAGAGAGAGAGAGAGAGAGAGAGAGAGAGAGAGAGAGAGAGAGAGAGAGAGAGAGAGAGAGAGAGAGAGAGAGAGAGAGAGAGACATATGTACATGCATATACATATACATATGCATATACACATACATATAATTAGGATGTTTAGTTTAAGGTGCAAGGTAAAATATAAACTTAAGGGATCCTAATAGGATGTCTTAAGAGGAGAAGTATTTTATTCAATCTATCAAAATCTTTGATGAAAGTGATGAAATTGCATGTATCATGTGATCATAATTTAGATATCTATATAATTAGGATCTATAGATTAAAATGCTACGTAAAATACAAACTTAAGGGTCATTCAAGATTTTATGTATTAAGGGGTCCTAATAGGATGTCTTAAGGATACAAATGAAAATAAATCAATTTTAACTATGTATAAGAAATATCAATATTGCTAAAACATGATGATATGATTTGGGTTACTTGTAAAGCATCTGATCAGAACAATAGGCCAAATGTGCTCTCCCTAGTGCAGATAGTACAAGGCACGAGGTGATAAATCTAGAATCAACCAATATCATTTTTCGAGTCTGACATCCAATTGTCTTTCATACTCGTGAACAAATATTTCATCATTTCTTGATTGAGAACTGAAATCCAATAAGACGAGACAAGATCCATTTCTAAGGCTTACATAATATTTCTAGAATTGGGAACATATTTAATGAATTTACTAACCAAATTGGTATATAAAAGCATGGTACACTCACCTGGCCCCCAAATGGCTCATGATGTTACTTAGGTGCTATGCTAAGTGTCTATACATAACATGTGGCAAGCATTGTCGAATGGTCTCCAAATGCACACCCATAGAACCAAGTTTGGATGCATTCATTCTTTAATCAACTTGGCCTAAATTAATTTTCAGAAGCCTCTTCCAATGTGTGAAATAATATTAGAATACTCTCCACTCTAATTTATTAAGAAAGGTGAGTAATTGCTATTTTTTCTATTCTCTTTACCTTTTTGCCTCGCAAGCTTTCCTTATCCTTCGACTCTAGTGATTTCCTATTGCCATTCCCCCTATGTCCACACTTTTCATTTCCTTTCTCACCAAATCTTGGCATCATTTTTCAACATTTCATCATTTGATGGAGTGTAGAGCTCTTAATAAATGTCTTCTAGTCACCCATCTCAAATTACAGTACCCAAAATAAAGTAATATCTTGACCCTGATGCTTAGAACAATATTCAAGCTTTATTGGGACAGAATTGAGAATGTCATAAGGGTAGTAATTAGTGAGGAAACGCTAGATACTACTTGTCCTAGTCTTGTCTTCATGTAAAAAATTGTGTCCTATTTTATTTCAAGTGCTATGGATTTGATCAAATTATATGACCAAGTAGGTTATTTTTTAATGGCTTTTTAAAGTATTTTATTCTTCTAGGGCAAACATTTCATGAGATGTTAAATAGTATGATTTACATAAAGACAAAGTGTTGGTTTGGGGTCTTTTCTCCCATTCTAACCTTGTAAGGAGAGATAACCGTTATAAAGTATAGGTGGCCTTAAAGATGATGATTTATCAAGACAAGGAAGACATAGTGGCTGGGAATATTTAATACCCACAAGGAGGAGAAAGGTGCTCAATTCTGTGATACAATTGTTGATGTGTATGGGACAATAGTTTTCCTTAAGAACCACCTATCGATCGCTGACATAACTCCAGGGGGGGCCAATGAAACAAGTTTTGCGATATAGAGTGGTGGTTTTCATATTTTTTTTTTGGATAAAGTCCCTTTTTTACATTCCCCTAAAGATAGATCTGGTTTAACCATCAATTTTGAAGATATCTGTCTCATTTTTTGGTTTCTAGTAATTTTTTTGTTGTGTATACGAAGTATTTTCATCTTCCATCTTGCTTATTCATTTGTTCCAAGTCCATAAGTTAATTTTGTTCTTATGAAGGGCTCAACACAATTTGTTTTTTTAATTTTAGTCATTGGTCATGTTTGGGTCTAATGAAAATATTTTTTCTATCAAAAACCTAATGCCCAATGCCCCCCTTTTCTTGGTTCCCTTTGTTCTTTCCTTCCACATTCAAAAAGAAATAATCTATTAGCCAAGGAAATCTCAAGTTAGTATAATTTGTTTCTAAGTTAGCCCCCTAGATCTACTTTGCAATTTTTTGTTATAAAAGGTAAGGACTTTTGGTTGGTATAATTTTATTTGTGTAACACCCCAATGGTCTTCCTAGTGTATGATATGTTGGGGTTAGTCTCTCATTCTTAAGGAGTAAACTAAGATTCTCTCTTCTTACTCCTATTAGTGATTTTTTCATCTTTATATTCTTGTTGTATCAAATCTAGCTATGTAATGAATCTTATTATTAATAAAAGTACAAGCTTTTGCCTTTTATCCAAAAAAAAATCATCAATTCATAAATTTAACTATATAAAACTACATGTATACTTACCTGTATTTACATATTTCATTGTACCATTTTCATCCTCTGCAATGCATCTATAATCATCTCATGGTCTTCCATATAAATATCCCATAACTCTTTATTAGTAGTTATCCCACAAAATCTCACTACTTTTATTTTTGTTTCCACAACCAAATATTAGTAGTGTAATATTATTATGTGGTTCATAAACTTTGAATGTAGGCAAACCATTCTTGTTAGATATTTTTGTAGCCAAGTGCCAATAATTACAACTAAACCTATTGGATAATGATAGACATCATTATCTTCTTAAGGTTTAATTAAATTATGGTTAGCCTCAACATATTTAGCCAACCAATGTTTTTTTTCCTCTTCATTATCCTTAGGTGAAACAACAACATACATATGTCCTTCAAATAAAACTTAATTCAAAATCCTGTGTGATATATAATTTGACTAATTTACATACATGAATTAATATATATAACTAAATTGTAATAAATAAAAGGGAAATAAAATAAATTTTGAATAAATTTACGTTCTTGTACAAGGTCGAAAAATGATCATAGTCATCTTTTTTAAACACTTGATCATTTTATTTGATTGTTATTTCGCATAGATTACATGTTTCTATAGTTGTCAAAAATATTTTATTTCACTCTTCAACCTATTTTATATTCTCACATGCTTTCCAATACCTAAAATGTAGCATTGACAAAAACATGCAAACTTCCTTATCAACGCAGTTCATGTTCCTACATTTGAACTCTTAAATGAATGCCATTTTGTTGATCCAATAAGTGTAAAAATAAAATCTAGGTAATATATTATTTCCTTCAACTAATCAAAATAATTGTCAAATTATAGAGCTCATACTTGATCATGAAGATAATTTTTTATTGCACTAGTCCACAATCACATGTGCATATTTAAATGTGACTACATTCTTAGATTTTAGTTTCTCTCTAGCAAGAATTCTCTTGAAACATACACTAGATCTATCATGTTCTTCTTTACCATGTCTAGCTTCAAAAAATCTCTATATATGTTGCATATTATTGTTGTTGTTAGTCCTACTTAACTAATACAACATTCAAGCATTCTTGAATTATTCCATATAATTATCAGACCATATGACATGTTTTTTCATCTAGATTCCCTTTTCTCCTAAATTTGTATAAAATATATTGAAACAATATTGAGAAAACTCTATCAAGAGAAACTAGTTATCACTCAAAGAAATTTTCTATCATCCTCTATTCTATTTGTAGACACCCAAAATTGTCATGTCTAATTAAATAAATATTTTATTTATTTAATTATCTAAGCCTAATTCTTCTATTAATTAAATAAATTTTTATTTATTTAATTAATTCATTTATCCTCTTCTAGCCTTATTTCTCATTTAAATAAATACATTTATTTATTTAAATTATCCCTTTCCTAAATTAAATAAATATTTTATTTATTTAATTGTCCTACTTCTTCTATTAATTAAATAAATCTTTATTTATTTAATTAATTCATTATCTTTTTCTACACATGACACATGTCATTCATCTCTTAATTCCTACACTACCTACCTCTTTCCTTATTTTGGTATTTCTTATACCTACCCTCTAATCCTAGCCGACCTCTCTTTTTACACCTCTCAATCTTAACCCTCCATTTCATATTGTGTCTTCTATTTAAGGAGATGCTTCCTTCATTGTCAAACCCTAATGACTGATTTTGGAGTACTTGGCTACACTACGATCCTACTTGCAACCACATTCCGTTCTTTGTTGAGCTCTTGTGCATACAAAAATCTGAGAGCAAGCATATCAAACAAGATCAATGGAGATAGGAAGAATGGAGATCAAAACCCTAGTGGACATGTGATGGTATAATCTTTGTGATTTTGAGTTATTTTGCATTGTCTTAGGTTATCTTCATATGTTATGGTGGATCTTTGCTCATTGTTAGGCTAGGGTTTGGTGGTTGAATCCATTTTAGTCTTTCAATATTGTTGTTTATTGCTATCCATTTTCACCATAAACACTATTAAATCTAAATGTCTATAGACAATATGAATGAACATAGCAACTTGCACAGTGAGGTATATTATTTATGTGAGTGACTACTAGGTTCTTAGATCTTCTCTACCTAAGTAGAAATTGAACGCTTCTGACATTGATCTTAATTTGAAGATGTTTGTTATTGAGCTCCATAGGATCCAATAAATTTAGGTTTTCTAGGTTGGATGGTAAAGATAGGTCGATCTAGACTTCTTCAAAATATGGCAAGTACTTGGTAGGTTCTAGATTTGAGATGGCTACTTCTCCCCTCTCTCTCTTCAACTAGTCCATTATTTGAATATTGTATACAATTCCAAAGGTTTTCTTTTTGTGGTGAACAACTTGCCATGGTAGAATTCTTACTATTTACAATCTCAGAAGGTGTAGTTTTCAATTTGTCAATAGATGTGTTTTATGTGAGAACAAAGAAGAAAGTATTAATCATATTATGGTCCACTACCAGTTCTCATAAAATGATAGATAGAGAATCTCTTGCTTTTTCCTTGTTGAGTAGGTTTGGAATGAACATTTAAAGGACTACAGTTCTAGTTGGTCTCATCCTTTGTTTGATCCCCTTATTAGGGAACATAATAGTAGGCCTTTTTTCATGTTGGGTGGAGCCTTTGTATAGAAAGAAATAACATAATTTTTAGGTAAAGGAAAATCATCTTGGACTCTATAGCTAATACAATTATTAGTAATATCAAAGAAAAAATGGGCTATTTTGAAAGATATAAACAATCTCTTCCACCGTCTTCCCTTGATTAGCAGATTGTGAGAAATTAAAGATTAATTGATTCTCTTTATAGATTCATATCCCCACCTATTAGGTTTAGTAATTTTATTAAATAGGCCCCTCCAACTTAGGTTGCCATAATTTGAATTCTGACTTGACAGCTCTTTTAAAGGAAATTTAGGTCAGGCGGGTGGGGGTGGTGTCATTTTGACCATAGAGGCAATTTGGTCTTAGCCTATGTGACTAAATTCAGGATGTATATTTCTAGTATGACAAAGGTAGCAACTACTTATTATGGTTTAGTTATTGTGAAAGCTAGAGAGTACAATCAAATCATCATAGAAGGTAATTCAAAATTACTATTTTATTGCTAAAAAATGAAGCCAAACACTATTGGAAATGTGATCACCTTATTGCCAAGTGCATGGACCTCACTCATTAGATTAGCCACCTAAGTTTTAGGTATACAAAAAGAGAAGGCGATAAAGTTTGGATAATAAGCTGGCTTCTTTAAGTCCATTTTCCAATCATTTGAAAATATGGATGGATATTTATGATATTCCTAATATGGATCATGTTGTTATCCTTGATGACTTCAAGACTCATGAAAAAGTTTAATCCAAATATTGCCTTTTTTCTTCCCATTACTGCCCTTTCTCCCAGTCATTTAATGTATAGGTGGCAAACATCTCATTCAAACTATAGTTGTACTTTAAAAAATCTTTGCAAGGGTTTTCTTTTTATAATGTTGTTTTTGTTTTCCCCCTCTAGTTTTCATCCCTAAGTTCTCTACGATAGCTATCAGGGGTGATCATTTGGAAACTGAACCTGATAACTATGATGATTTGAAAAATAATGCAATTATTTGGTCAAAAGTTGTTAAGGGTAACCTTGGCAACTATGTTGAAGTTATGCAAGGCTTAGATCTTTGATCTTTCAAAAATAGTTGCTAAGTTGTGGGAGAAGGGTGAGGTGAAAATTGGGGGAGTTATCTTTAAAGTCTTTTCAGGCATGATAGCTACTATTACTGGATTGTTGTTGAAAGGAATTAAATTTCCTAAGAAGTAGAAAAGGTTTTACAAAGATGAGTTTAAGACATTTTTTAATCTTGGAGAAGGGGTTTCAAGATTGCAAAGTGGATATAACAGAGAAGACCTGCCAAGGATGTGGAAGGATGCAACCTTGTTGCTGAAGAAATAGTTGACATTAGATGGAAGATTTAAAATTTTATATACCTATCTCTTACCAATGCTCAGTCATCTAAGGTAAGAAATAAAAATTAATTTTTTCTTTAGGGTATGTTCTTTCTTAACATAATCAATTGTTAGGGCTAAGTTGAAAAATTCCCTTCCTCTTCACCAAGAGTTGATTCTAAGGCTTTACAATTTCCACCTAGCCTTATCCCGACTTGGTGAGGCCTCATTGATTTCCCTAGTCCCTTATCAGATTCAAATTTGGTGGAGAAGCTCTTTGGTTCCCCTATTTCAAAAATAAACCCCAATGCTGCTTCTTTATCGATAAAGCCAGGATTTTTCCTACCCATTTCAACCCTATTAGAGGGGAAAATAAAATGTTTTCCCAAACCCATCATTCTCAAGAAGTAAAAATGGTAAATTTATATGAAGAGGAGGCTTTTAAAGTGTCCCGAACCTTAGAATTTGACTAGTCTCTTTTTGCCTCAGAGCAGGTTTCCCCTCTCACACTTGGATAAGAAGTTTCTACCTCCAATCCAAGCTCCCCTAATCTAAAAGTACAGGTGCCAAAGATGGAAAAAAATATTAGATGATGGGATGTGATTATTAAATGGCTCTTCTTGTAGTTTGAAGTGGCCATAAGAAAGATAAACAAGTTCAAAGCAGTGGTGGAAGCAGGGGCTAAGGCTAAGAAATGGGCAATGGAGGAAAAAGATGATAGGATTTGGAAGGCTGCTAATGATATGGCTGGCAAATTAGAAAAATAGAAAAAAGTTGATGTGATGCTAAATGATCTTAATGTGAAACTATCTTCAAGGGTTGAAAGAAATGCAGTGGCGGAGCTGAAGGAGAGCTAGGAGGTACTTAAGAGAAAAGTGGAGGAAATTTATATGTTGAGCTAGGATATGGCTTCAAATAATTTGGCCTCCTTGGTTTCTATTGATGAAGAAATTGAACACAAAAGGAAAAGAGAAAAACATACATGGAGTCTCCCTCTATAACAGTGGATTCCCTTGCCTCTTTGGTCAAGGTTAATTTGTTGTCTGGCACTCTGGCCAACAATCGATGAAATCATGTTTTCTTACTTCCTCTATAACTGTAAATGAACTTGTGCCCACTCCTCTTCTTTGGAAATTAATTTTTTTGAGTACATGTTATAGAAAAAATAAGGTTTTCTAGAGCTTCTTTGTCTTAAACAGGTCAGGAAGATGAACCTCATTATGTGCCTAACTGTTGTTTTTATTGGGTCAAGCTCTTGATCATCGAAAATAATAAAACTTTATCTGTTCCTTTATTCACTGGGAATGTTTCTCGGATGCTTCTTCGATGAATATTTCACACTATGTTTTCTAAGAAGACTATACTCTCCAGTACAGGCCGTGAGGAATATTTGAAACTCCCAATTTCTTCTAGCTATACTTACTGTATTTTTCCAAGCATTTGATTGATGTATGAAACTTACACCTGATTATTATACAAAGTGTCTTCATCCTTGTATTATTACTCGAAATGTCAAGTAATCCTTAATATTCTTGAACCGATTCATGATTTTTGATGGCTTTCTCTTGGCCAACATAGGGTTTCAAAAACACTAGATGACACACCGTCCATATGGCTGCCATTATGAAATCTTAGGGTAATGAAGATTTACCCTCACTACTTTGCATATATAGTCGTATTTGACTGAGAACGTCTTCTACAGGGTCTTCAACACTGTGATTTGATTTTCATAATCTTGCGGACTACACTGTTGTATTCTTTCATTTCTTTGGTGTAATTTAGGACTACAAACTCTACCCTCCTTCAGTGGGTATTCTATATGCCACGGGTTTTCCATTGAGATGCACTAGGATTTTAGCATAATAATGACGGATACTAAAATGCCATAGCATACCGCGTGTGAAAGTGATTTTTTTCTCTTATTCTCTGAAGGAATTTTGATCTTGCAACAGTGGCTTTGAATTATTTGCATTGTCTTATTTAACACGAATATTTTCCATTGCTCTATCATCGGGCAAACTGCTATAACATGGAATATATATTTGAGGCTGCAACAAAAATTTCCTTTGACAAATACCCTTTCTTTTGTAATAAGTCAATTTTTTGCCATGCCTTGCTCTCGGTTTTGCACAAAAGGTATTTGAGCTTCTCCATATGTCTTGACTGCACTTTTCACTCATGCTCCTTTAAATATTATACCACTTCTTTCTTGAAGATTGTTATCGCTATGTGCCATTAATGACAAATCCTACTATCTAAGATTATGGACTATCAAGGTATTCATAGTTTCTCTCTCCTATCTACTCTATTGTTAATGAAACAAATCATTAAATTTTGCAATAAATTTGAGCCTCACATATGCTTCTTTTTGATAGCGATTTTGTTTCCTTTCTTGATTCTTGAATTGTTGTACTCGATAGTGACTGCCAAATGGTAATTTTTTGACTGCACATATTGACTGATTTTCTTCAACTACTTCACTGGGCTGCTATTCAAAACAATCACTTCTAATTCTAACAAAATTTCATGGATACCACCTTGTCCACTCAAGAATCCACTGATCTGTTATGTTTTCATCAATTCTTTGATAGTGGCATGTCATAATAATGCCTTAATTTATCATTGTGTATACCACTCACTAGTTACTCCATGAAAGACATGAATACTTTGAGACCATTTTAGTCCAGAGTTTCTGCCAAATGAATCCTTTGATGGAAAATACAAAAAACAAACACCACATATCCTTTCTCTTTCAAATTTGATTATTCCTTTGGCAGGACTCCGAACTTAAATTGTCTTAGGGGAAAATATAGTTATTGTACCTTTCATTTGCATATTGGGCTCAATCCTTGTGGGAGCCACATTTTACCCCACATGTTGATACTGAAAATGATTAGACCTTTTGCTGCACATGGAACAAGCCAGTTAGCAAAAGATTCTTTTTTATATTTGTTGATACATGTCTTTACGTTTTTGATGCACATTGAGATCAACTGATATATGTATAAGCACATGATCATGTAGCATATGTTGTTATGACTAATGCAGAAATCCTAGCACTTGGAAGGGCTTGGGACAAAAGAAGTAAAAGCCAATCTCATGGCTTGTGTGAGACTAGATGTACATTTTTGGATTTAATGAATAAAGATTACATTATTTTTCAAAAAATATTGCACAAATCTTTCTATGTTATGTTCATTTTCAAAAAAAGGAAATGATTTTCTTAAACTCTGTAATATTAATTTTTAAAGCTAATTTTATTTTATAATGGTCGATACAATCTAAGGGTTTTAAAATGCACCTTTTTTTCTTGACAACATGATTTCTCTACCTCATTGAGCCTGAAAGTGGAAATATGATAACTGTAATACCCTAAAAATGGTCATCTAAACCATGGGCCCCTAATCTCGACAACGTCACCAAGGTCTTAACCAAAGGTAATTAAATAAATCTTGAGCACACAATTAATTTCTAAAATCATCAATGTCACATAGCAAATTAATCACTCAATATTAATTAAATATTTATTTAATTAATTAAATCATTCCAAGTAAATCATTTTACACAATTATCTTATTTATTTTATTAAATATTTTTTGCATATTTAATTAAATAAATCAATTTGCCATAAATCTTCAAAAAATGAAACAAATCAAGAAAGGGGAATTGGAAATTATGAGCACAAATCTTCAAAAAATGAATTAATTGACCAAAAAAGAATTAAAAATTTGGGAAAAGAAATCAATTGGAGATAATCTTGAAAAACAAATTAAAAATTGATAAATTATCTCAAAGAAAGCAATTAAAATAATTAAATAATAAAATTGAATGAAATAGAGAATAAATAAGTTTTTTTTCTGATTTTATCTTAATTTTAGTTCAATTTCCTTTAAAACTGAGAAAAGCATCCAATCACATCAATTCACCTGGATTGTTCTTCCTCTTGGAAAATCTTGACCGCTCATCATCATTTGATCTCATCCTTTGGTTTCTTTCTGAATTTTCTATAAATTCAGGCTATATTTCATATTAGTTATTGCATATTGCTTAAATCATGTTAGATTGATCTTGCATATCTATTCATTTATCTTGCATCCATTTAGTTTAATATCATGTTCATATAGATTAAATCCTTCATCTTGGTGTAGTCTAGTTACTGATATTGCTTATACAAATCTGAGAGCAATCTTACACTTGCATCTTTTAGAAGGCAATGGGTCAATGTGTAATGGTTTTCTTATTCATGCTTATATCTATCTAACCATGCATCTAATGACTTATTTGAAGTGCTTTGTATTCCAAATATAGATACAGGGCCACTTTTCACACACACATTTTTGGCACCCAACGTGGGGCAAAAGACTACTTTTTTGGCTTCAAAGTCATTTTTTTTATCCTGCAGGTTTCGTCCATACAATTTTTATGAAGTATCATATGAGTAGTATCTTTGCATCATACGATATTATATTGAAGCCTGTTATTTGTTGTATGATATTATATTGTAACCTATTATTTGTCGTATGAATCAGAAAATGGTGTCGTACGACATACTGTTCTGATTATCTGATTTTATTTTCCGTCATCCTATGCTCAATTCTGACTCATACAATAAAAGTCTTTTATCGTTTAATACTATTTTTATTGTCGTATGATGCTGTATTCTGTTGGGTTAAAACAAATTTCACTTTTCAGGTTTTCTGTCCAATTTTGATTACACTGACGCTAACCCTGGATTGTCTTCTGTCTACCTGAGATTTTCACAACCTAACAAATTTCTTGCAGGACGCTTGTCAAAGAATTTATCAATCAAATATACACTTGTTAAGGAATAAAAATAACATGACTACTAATATGTTGTTTTTGTAGGTTGCCTAAAGAGAATCAATCAAACATCGTGTATTCTTTAATTTTGTAGGCACCTAACTTGCTATCTAGTTAATGAACAAATTTGTCTTTCGTGTTTTTAGAAAATTCTAAGAGGTAGGAGAGTATGCTCTTGTCTTTTTAGACAATCAGAAATCTAGATCCTTGAAGCATTTTCTTTGTTTGAGATTTGTACATCTTTAGCAAGCCTGCCCTCTCGAGGAGCTTTAAAACTCTTAAAGCCTTTACGACCGGTGTGAGAGGAATGACCTAAGTGGGAATGGCTAAACACCAGGTACTCCAACCCACTATAAAATAAACATGATTTGATGAAAATTGAGTCAACGGCAGTGCTCGGGAATCTCTCTTCAGTACCTTTGGGTATATTGAACCTTGGTTTTAAAGGCTAGGAGACCTCTTAATTGAGTTTATACCTCAATGTGCCGAACAGACCCCTTAATAGATCTAATTAAAATTAGAAGCTACCTGATTTACCTCTGAAGGGTTGATAATCTTTGTGCAAGAAAGATAGTAACTCTCCCAAGACACTTGCCATATCATGCCCCCATTAGTGTTTGGAGTTGGATAATACGACGTTGAGAATCCATTGCGTGAGATTCAGTGGCCGCATTCTGATTAGCTATTGGGTGTGTACCTATGTCAACAAGGAAAGATTTTCATCTCTCAGCCAACTTCCATAGGATTTGCATGTTGTGATTGGAGTTACTATTCATACTGCGTGTTTTCTATGTTTTCATCCCTAAAACTGAAACTAAAATACTGAAACTAGAGAAAACAAATCAAACAAATCAACAACTCAGTGTTTAAACTCTGTCCCTATCAAAACTAGTCTATCTTAGTCAAAAATCAGTCCACCTCAAAATTGGTCATTCTCAGTTGTCATGCTTTGCTATTGAAAAACTCAAAATTTTTGTCTTTGTCTTGTTAACAGTCGTATGAACCTGATCATTTGTCATCTTGCACCATATCCTATGTCGTATGAGTCTTCTAATATTTCGTCGAAGATCAATCCTCTTTCGTACGAGACCCAATAGTCCGTCGAATAAAGATAAATCCTGTGTCGTACGGGACAAAACTGCACTAAATCCTTTGTCGTTCGGGATATGCCAATTTGTCATACGGTACTAGGCAGCAACTCATATGAAATTGAACCGTTATTATCCTAAAGCTGTTATACTTTCGTACGATCTTAGAAATCTTTTCGTACGAGTCTCTGATTTTTCCAATCCAAAATAGTCAAACTTGTCTAAAATAGTCTACAATGAGCCTAAAAATTGGTTATCATCCTCCCAAGCATAAACAACCTCGATAGTGTACCCTTGCCCTTGCGTTGCACGATTTTGTTGATCATCTCTCAGGTAGTTAAAACAACATCTTATCAAACCTAAGTTAACTTACATAACATCTTACATAGGATAGATCATTACTGAAACCAGACTAGATCTTAGTAACTTCTCTCAATCACTACGTTAAACAAACTACTAGCTACAATTTGATCTTGACTTCTGCAACACAACTAGCTCTCGGTCCCATCAGTTGTAAATGCCTGTCCAAACCAGAAGCTCTTCTAAAATTTTTGATAAAAGTAAGAAGCCCATGGATCCCTTAGCTCCAATTCCCATGGATACCTTTGCTCAAATGCTTCAAGATACCAAGGAACAAATATATGACATGAAAATCCAACAAAATAAATCAATGACTCCATTTGAAAAACAAATGCATGATATCAAGTATGAGAAACTTCAAGGAATGCTAAAATGATTATGTGATTCGATGATCAAATACCATCAACAATCAAAAGACAAATCTAAAACATGCTCACAAGACACCTTCACCAAGTCATAAAGACATTTCCTCTAAATATCCTCTAGATAGACAGTTTACACCTTTGGAGCAATCTACTGAGTCATCTTTGAAAGAGCTTCTTGAGCATAATCTTATCATATTACCTAAAAATACCACATGGGGATGTGAAGTTTTGAGTAATTACTGTACATATCATAGGCATAACAAGCATAAGACTTCAATGTGTATGGAATTAAAACATAAGATTCAAGATCTCATTGATAATGGTGTCATTGAAATTGAAGACCCTAATGACTCACCTAAAGAAAAATAAGGAACTACTTCTAAGCATGATCAAAACCATGAACCTATGTCTAGCAAGGCACCATATGTGGCTTCTATCCCTTCCATGATGCCTTCATCTTCTAAAACTTCTCAGCAACAATCCATACCATCTCCTTCAAATAATGAAACTTCTCATGTTTACCTTCAAGGGCTATCTCCTATAGAAATCCAAGTTAATTCCAATATTGATACAAGTTCCTATAAAGATTTAAAAATTCTAGATCCTATGCCATCATGCACTCCAATTCTAATCATACCCACTCCAGAGAGTCCCACTCAAAATGCTTCCCCATCATACCAAAATATGAACACCTTCCAAGAATCCTCCATGCATATCAAAAACACTACCTCTTCCTTAGAAATGGCTTCATGTCAAGAGGAAAATCTGGAAAATAAAAAAATAAGTCCTACCATAAATCAAGATCAAGACACCGAAACTCCTCAATCCCATGGGTCTAATGATTGAAAATGATCATATTTCACTAGAATCCCATGATGATCCCCATATGCCTTTCCATTTCTTCCAAGATGACCCCCTTCCATCTCAAGAGGAAAGGATCCTTCCAAATCCCATTCCTAATCCACTTCCTAAGCAAGATCATGATGCCTCTTCCACCTTTTCAAACAATCCTATTCAAAATGAAGAGTCAAACACCCTATCCAATGGTCCTCTTAAATGTCAAGATCAAAGTATCCCTTCATCTTCTTGTCATAATCCTCTATGTTCACCTCAAGGTTCCATCATGCCCATAAAGCCCTCTCATGATCCTATCATTCCTTGCAAGCCACCTCCACCTCAAAATTGACTTGCCTCTAGCATCAAAAGTAAGAAGAAACCCTTTGTTAAAAAGATCTTTCAAAGCATGCATTATCAAAGAAAAGGGTTAGACATTCATGAAAAGGGTATATTAGAACCCCCTTCTATAAAACAAAATCTTGATTATAATGGCTACATTTCTCACTCTCAAGATGTTGGTATCCATCATAAATCCTATATTTCTCCACTTAAATCTAAATATACGCTTTCTCCTTTGCCCCTTTCATCCATTCTAGGTCCCTATATCCCTCCATCCCTTATGCGGGATCAACAAAGGCACACATCTTTGATTACCTTCCATGGATGTAAAGGACCTTCATATCATTCCTATTTGTCCATGTATCTCCCTCCAAGCAATTTGGATGCCAAGCATAAAAGTCACAAGTCAAGTAATCCAAATGTATTCAAGGATCAACATGTCCCATCTAATCGACATGTCAAAACAAATAAAATTATTATCCAAAAAGTAAAAGAAAAATACAAAATGCCACAAAGGCCCACAAAGAAAGAAGAAGACTTAAAAGTTATATGGGTTCCTAAGGCACTTGTACAAGCAATGTGCTCTAAGGAACTACAAAAGCATGAAAAATAAAAAACCATGTGGATCCTTAAGCGGTTGCTTGAAGCGCAACAGTCTAAAGAAAAATCAAAATTGGCATCCAAAATTGTTGTTCCTCCATCCAAACCTTCTGAATCTATTCCTCCATCACCTCCTTCATCCATTTTGGGTTCTTATGCCCCAAAATTTGTAACCTTTCCTCCATCCAAATCTCAAAATATGAGATTCACTTCTCTTCCATATGTCCACCATCACTCAAGGTGTGTGTCAATGTTGATCTTTCCAACATTTCCATCTAGCCATACACAATTCTTTCAACATCCCATCCATTATCCAACACCTCTTTTTCACCCTTCCATCCCTCTTATCCAATCCTTTGCATAAATCCTTGCCCTAGTTTCATTTCATTATCTTGCCAACATCTTTGAGCATACCTTCATAGGCATGGTCTATTGAAACTCATATTCTAAGGGTACCATCCAAATAAGCGAGATGTTGAGGTCCTTCTTGCATCCACTATCATTCCTCCATTATTATCCAAAGAAAAAAAAAAGATGAAAAAAATGAAAAAAGAAATCAGAAAAAAAAGTAAAGAGAAATAATTTCGTCCTTGTGTGAAAACCACTTCTTGTGGCGCATTGGGAAAGTACCATGATGAAAACCTGGCAAACATGCATCATGCGTAATCCACTATCCTTTTGCACTTTACATTGTGGGAAAGTTCTTGTTACTACTTATTAAGTTGCCATTAGTTTTATGTCCAAATTCATTCTATATACTCTAGTCAGTTACTACTACCAAAATATTCAGTCGGTAAGTACAGAGCAATCGGTTATAGAAGAAAGTAGTCACAGAGCCTAGTATACACCGAGCTGTCTACCGAGTAACATTCTATGTCTACTGAGCAGCAATAATGATACACCGAGTTGATATACACTGAGTGAAACGTGTTACCAAATTCATTGAACCTAGACACATGTGTGGAAATATGTTACAAGATCGAGGAACAAAGAACCATTATCACATTGGAAATTGCACTTCTAGATTGTGTATGATTTTGAGGTCATCTATCCAATGAAATATTTTGTATGGTTATTCACTCGACAAATCATGTTTGTAAGATCAAAGCAATGAACCAGATCACCGACATAAGAGATCTATTTATACAGCATGAATTAAGGATCAAATGGGTATGTGTGTATGAGTGTGAAGACAAACATATGTGAAAAGAAAAATCATGGGAAAGCATTGAGTGTTATGACTGTTACAGAGACACAGAGGTCATCGAGAAGGATTTTAGAGAATAGTCAAAGAACAGAGGAAACATAAGGGTTTACCAAGTTATTTTATGGGTTACTGAGGTATGCTATAAGCAAGGTAATCTCATTTTGAGCACATAGAATCTTCTATAACATTCCAAATGTAAAGTTGCAGATATTTGTAAAGATTTTATTGTAATATTTTGAAGTTGTAAGAGAAACCTTTAACAGGGTAAAAGACTCTAACAAAGTCTATAAATTGTAAAGCCTTTAACCAGGTGCAACATTTAGAATAAGTGTTGTAAAATCCTTTAGCAAGGTAGATCTAACGACCTTGATACTCCTAACAGGGTAAGCTATCAGAAATAGCTAAACATGTAGCTCTAACCGAGCACTCTTTATTATTGCAGTAGTGAAGTTGTGGGTGCCATCCCCACCGCAATTTTTCTCTCTAACCAAGAGTTTCTGTGTAACCAAAATATATGTGTTATGGAGTGAATCATGTATGATTGTTATTTATTTGTTTTAGCTTTATGTTATGTTACAGCAGTTTTTGGTTTATGCATAATAGTAAAGTTATTGTTGAAGAAAGGATTTGAAGTACTGATTCACCCCTCCCCTCTCAATACATTAACTTTCCATATTGGGCCTAAGAATTGGTATCAGAGCTTGAATCTTGGAAAAGGGTTTAACAGCCTAAAGAAAATGATCTTATCAATGGAAGGCTATAAACAATCTTGGAGAATTGTGTATTTGCAAGAAGAGTTGGATCATGCTAATCAAGTGATTGCAAACATGCAAAGACAAATGCAAAAATCATTGAAAGTTAGAAGAAGATTGTCTGATGATTTGTAGGACTCTCAAGAGTTGGTGGAAAAAATTGAAACATCATTTGAGAACAGTATATCTGAAGAGACTGAAGAGATGATTGGAGAATTGAAAGAAAAGAACAAAGCACTGACTGATCAACTAAAAGAAATGAAAAGAGGACATGAACATTTCAGCACATAGATGACTGAAAATCTTGACGCATTAAGGACAATAGAGGATAAATTAAGAGATCTAGAAAGAGAAAAACAACAGCTTGAAGCACTAGTATCTAAAAAGAATGATGAAATCACAAGGTTGACTAGAATTCAAAGTAATCTATCAGATCAATTGGGTTATGTACATCATTAAGCAAATCTGAAGGATAATGAGAATCAAGCATTGAAACTTGAAGTATCAAAGTTGATTGATGAACTTGAGACAGTGAAGAAATCCAAAGAAACACTGAAGAAGAGCTATGAAGCATCAAAGATGTTGGATGAGCAACTGAATACAAAGAGACCCAACAAAGTTGCTAGAGTTGGTTACAAAGGAATCGACACTACCGAGAAAGGAGAATCATCAAAGTAAGTTGGAAACAAGAAGAACATCAAAGGAAAGAATCCTATTTGCAACTACTATGGAAATCAAGGTCATACTGCCAACTTGTGCCAAATCAAAAAAGGTAAGCAACCTATTACCGCGTCATTTATTCTTCATGGCAAAAGTGGGTCATCTTTTCCTTTTTATGTTGGAGTCCTAGTTCATACCATATTACCTTGGTTCAAGTCTTTAAATGCGGCCTCAAATCCTTTCTCTAGTCATTTAAGTCAAGTTCAGATAATTCATTGAACTCCTTGAACACGTCGAACCATTCTAAACCAGGTTCAAGATGTTCATTTTGGTTCAATAGGTTCCAAGGTGTTCAGAAAAGGTTCTTCGTACTAACATTTTCTCTAAGTTTTTGTAGCGGCTCTTTAATAAAGTTTTTCCTATTCGGTGTTATAAAATTTGTGTTGAACATGTTGAATTGAGTTCAAAGGGTTCAAATATGTTCAACGTGTTCAACATTGCAAAATGGTCAAAGGTTTGACGCGGCGTACATCTTGAACTACTTGAACACTCAAGAAGTTGGTTCAAGATGTTCATACAAGTTCAATACTGGTGGGTCCCATGGTTTCTAATGTTTTGAGAAGTGCATTTATTGCTAAATATGGAAAGGCAGAACCATATTGTAAAGTGATGTCATTCTTTGGCTTTTTCAAAGTAAGTGAACATTTCGGGAACTGGCAGTTTCTTAAAGTATGTCGCCATGCATTCAATGCATGCGTGCGGGGGTCTAATCTACCAATTTGCTGCATTCGGAATGAAATTGTGAAATCATTGTATTTAATGTGTCTGTATTATTACCTTTCTCAATAAGGTATGAAAAAAATTTGTGTTCTGTGTTTGCTACTTGCTACTGGATTTTTTTTTATTTTTTCCCTGGATAGGAGTCTTTCTTGCTGCTAGCCGTCATCCGAGTATACAGCTGTGAAGGTGAGTCTTTCCTTATTTTCTCCAGTGTTTTCCCTTGCATTTTCTCTCATATAGAAGGTTTCACTACAATCAAGTTTAGGTTTCTTGTTTTGAAATCATGAAGTCCACCCTGCATTTGTTTGAAAACGTCTTTAGCATGGCGTCCATAGAAGCCATAGCTAGTGATACTGACCTGAAGGGTGAGAACCTTGAAGATTTGAAAGAAAGGGTGTTCAAGGGTGTTGATAAGTCTTTTTGTATAGAGATTTTGAGTAGTGGACTTTTAGAAGCCGTAGCCTTTCCTCTAGCAATTCCTTGTCCAAAGCTGGTTCGGGAGTGTATTGCCAAATATGACCCTGTATCTGAAACTATTAAAAGGGATAATGGAAAAACCCTTCTTGCCATTAACCGCGAAGTGATTGCTTCAGTGTTCAAGATATCGGATTATCAGTTTTCTAATTTCTCCCCTGCTCAATCAATTAGTGAGTTCAATGCAGATAGAGTTGGACATAGGAATAATGTGGCGAAGTTTTGGTTGAAGATCCCACAGAGAGGTGGTTCTAGACTACCTAAAAATCCTAACAAGAACCACATGTTGCCACATATCCATGATGTAATGCTTCTGTTGCATCGAGCCAGAGGTTCAGCTGAAGCTTATAGCTTTGATGATTGGATATATTTCTATGTACAATTAGTTCTGGAAGGAAAACAATACTTGGATTGGGCAGAGTTAATTGTTGATTCGATGAGAGAGCAGTTGAGTCTAGCCAAGCAATTTCAACAAAACTTCTTCATGTCCTCGTATCTTTTGTATTGTCTGGCCTGTGTCAAGGAGTTAACGGGTATACCCAAGTAGCCCACTGAGGAAGATGTTTCGGTGTATGAGTTTTACCCAATGCTACAAAAAGACAATGCCCTATAGGATTTCAGAAGGGTACATAATGCATTCCTAGGTGATATGTATCATGAACTGAAAGGTACAAAAGGCAAGCGGATTTCAGATGATGCACAGTCCTTGATAAAGAAGTTTGGAAGCTTTTACATCCAATTCCCACGCTTTTGCTATATACGGGTAGGAGGCTTCGAAGAGGAACCCTTCAAGCTTCCACATTTCTGTTTTGATTGTTTTGTCCTAGCAAAAGTATGCAGACAACTGACTTCTGTGGTCAAGAAGGCATAGCCTAAGGACAAGTGGGAAGGTCATTTTCCAATACAACTGGGAGTGTTATCCTGTAATTCAATGTCTGATGCACTAAGTATAGGAGCAGACCTTAGAAATTTTAATTTCTCTCTATATGCTAAAAGAAAAGTGTTTGACAACAAAGGATTTTCTCGGAGCCTTGGCTTAATGCCTTATCTTCCCACGCCATAGTTAGAAGATTTCTGGGAAGACTATTCAGATGAACTTGAAGTCTTCAAAAGAGAAAATATGAGGTTGGTGCTGGAACAGGTTATTTCTCTACAAATAAAGATAGATATTAAAGGGCTTGAAGAAGATTATCTTGAACTATTTGAACCAGGGTATTTAGCCGACGCAGAGACTGAAATGCCCCCAATTAATTGGGATGAGGAGGAAAATGATGACATTCAATTGAGAACTGAACGAGTTTTGGATAGAACAGTGGCATGGGTGGTCAAGAAGAAGGCAATGAAGCTAGATGCCAAGTCCCTTTCTACGAGAAGTATGTCTTCACCAAAACGTCCTTCTAGCAGTGCTCCTGTTCGTGTAGGTAAGGAAATCAAGTCAGCTTAGCCTAGATGCAGACCTAGCCCAACTCTGGATTTCAATACCCCTCGGCATACTCGATCATGTAGTGTCGCCCAGAGGAGGATGGACTAGGTCAAGGATATGGGAGTAAAAGATGCCGTGCTTGAAGCTCAGATCTTTGAAATTGAAGATTTGGATGGTGAAGTTGCTTGTGCTCTAGACTCCCAAACAGTGACTGTGGCTATGACACCACCCCCAAAGATGATTGAAGGAACTTCTCATTCTATTGTGACTCCTAAATGGTTAACAACCTTAGTGAACAAGAAAAGGAGCTCTCTTCCTATGACCATTCCACTTCAGGAGATGGTTGCCAAGTACTCTGAGAAGAATCCAAAGCCAAAGAGGTTCAAGACCACCACGCACCTAAACAATGATATGGAAACTGGTAAACGGACGGTGGAAATTGCCTCTTACAAACCAAAAGATGAGAACAAAGAGGTCAGTTTTGATGATTTTGAAATCACAAAAGTAGAGTTGGGAAAGATGAGTAGGGATACAGATAACCATTTTTTCCAAGTGTCAGCAAAGAAAATGCTTACCCGATTAGAGAAGGATGGACGAGAGGAAACAGAACTTAAAAGACATATAAGTGTTTTGGCTCAGTTCATCAGTAGCATCAGTTGCCTTGGAGTAGTTCCAATATCCCATGCCACTGAGAATTTTGACCCAACTTCTCCAGAAAACAAGAAGTTGATGAATCAAGTTCAACGGGCTAAGAGCATCGCTGAAGTGGTTGAAAAATGGATTGAACAAGTAATCAAAGATGGTGAAAAATACATTACCGACTCCCAGAAGTTGTGTGATGAGGTACAGAGCCTAATTTCCGAAATCCAAAATCAACTTGTACAATGGGAGAAAGAAGAGCACAAATGGCAAAATGTCTTGCCTCTGTTTACCAAAATCGAAGAGTATGGAACTACCAAATTTCTGACAGAACATTCAATTAAGCTGGTATCTGATGAATGCCAACTTTTCGTGCTAAAGAAAACTATCATGTGGCGGCTGCTCACCTTTCAGTTGGTAATTATGGATGCAAAAACCTCCATCTATGAACTCTAGGATTTGCAGAGTAGTATAGTCAAAGATAATAAAGTGGTTAATCCCGATCATGACTGGGAACTAGGAATCTGTGGGTTAAGTACGCAAGAAGCAGTCAAGTCTTTCCGGCTGAACATGGAGAAGATCAGAGTTAGGAGTAGTTTCACGTCAGAGGATATAACCAAAGTGGCTAGGATCGAATCTATGGTTTTCATTGGGAATGATCAACTGCTGAAGCACTCAGAGAAAATGGTGCAACACAAGTGGAATAAAGAGGTGGAAAAGATGAAACTTAAATGCAATTAAAGTCCCAATCCAATCAATGATCCAGGAACTCACAACTGCTCATGATGCTCGTGAAGATGGAGAAGAGGATGATGATGAAATATGACATAATGCATCCGTTTTGGGCTAGTTTTTTTTTGTTTTTTTTTTAAAAACATTTTTCATAGTTATGCAAAAACTTTGGGACAACTGTCCCAAAATACTTTTTGTTAGTTTCGTAACTATTTTATCAGGGAGTGGTTTCGTAACTTGGACGTGTGTTTGTTTTGATATTTTCTATTTTCAATCAAAGGAGGAATGAGATGGTTGAGATCTGTGGTGGAAAAAGATTGACAGATGTATCATTATGTCTTTGATTACATAAAGATATATATATGAAATCTGATCATATTGTTTTTGGGGAGAAGAAAGATCTGTGTATTTTGAATCTGAATAGATAACATGTCTTTGCATATGTTCATCCGATCAAGTAATAGTTTTTGATTATTTCATTGCAGTTTTTCATTATTCCTTTGATGTTCTTTCCTTTGAATGTGTTGTTTACTCTAGAAAAGATTCATATTTGTGGGTGGATTCATTTTCTTTGAATCTATTCATCTTTATTTGGAAGAAGTATATTGAACTTTGTTTCAGTTGTTGTAGTTACATACTTTGAAAATTAAGAAGATAGTTTTCATTATTTATAAGATATGAGGAAAGTTATAGCCTTTCATCCAAGAATGAAACAGGCGACCTTATATACTTTCTGGTTAAAAGCTTTTCATTTGGATATAAATATAAAAACAAAAACACATTTTATGAAAAATCTAGATAGCGAGTTGTAGCTAGGCAAAAATTTAGAGGGAGGTGATTTGAACAAACGCCTACCCAACTGTTCAGTGTACCATTTGTTCTTAAAAGAAGGTAACAGAGTTTTACAATTAATCATTTAAATAAAAAGAGCAAATCTGTTCACTAACACAACCGGATGTCACTAAGTCTAATGATTATTGTAACAATTGCAATAAGTATGGTCACACATCTAACCAATGTAGGGCAAAGTCTGTTAGCAATTATCAAAAGGAAAAATTTAAAAGGTTTTGTAAAAATTGCAATAGATATGGATATAGTATCGAGAAGTGTTGGTTTAAGCAAAAGAACTATATGTGGTCTACACATCGAGCAAATGCTAGAGGTTACCGAACTCACACAAGTCCTAACCGACAGTATTCTGCAATACCATGGGATTACAATACAAGGATATGGTGTGAATGTTGTGGAAGATATGGACATATAAGTGCCAACTACTTTACAGGGTTTGGAATGAACACCCAAAGATCATGGAGAAATTCTGGTATGGCATGTTTTCAATGTCACAAAGTTGGACACTTGGCTAAAGATTGCAGAGATCAACCTAGAGGAGACACTGAAGAAATAAAAGGCAAATTACAGATGATTTGGAAAAAGAAGGAAATTGTGTCAAATGAAGAAAGCACCTTACCTATCGAGTTAGGTGCACCTATTCCAAATTAATCGGTAAGGGTATGAAGGGACTGCATTCTCTCAAAGGTTAAATCTGAATAGTTCCTATTTTATCATGCATTTAGTTCAAAATCTGCATAGCTAAAGATGCATTAGCGAGTTTGAAATTTTATCAAGTCTTTTTTAGCATTAGTCTAGTCGGTAAATACAGGAAGTCTGGCTACTTGGTTAAAGCATAAAAAGGAAGTGGTAGTGATTGCATTTAATGTCTTTTGACCTAATTGCACGAAGCTCGATAAGGTATATTGTGTACTTAAAGCTTTTGCGCGGTCATTTTACACTTACCAAGTTTTCAGAGAGTAGAGAAAAGTGATTCAAAGGTGATCAAACCTCCTTCAAAGTGAAATTCAAGGTATTTACACATCAATCTCAAGCATTTCTAAGAGCTAGCTACCAGGAAATATCATTGTGATAATCTATTTTATATTTGCTAAGTGGAAAATGTCTGTCATTTTAACATTTTCAAACCCTGAGGATCTTTTGTTAATGATTATCCGAAATCTGCTATGGCACCTAAGATCCAGAAGCCCGTTGTTGTTAAGAACATTGAAAAGCCCTCACTGAAATACTCTCTAACTCCCAATCTAGCATCTGAACTGGATGATAAAACTGCATTTTCACTCATTCTGGATAAGGTTTTACTAGTTGAGGATGTCAGATTCTTCACTAAGTGTTGTGTTGAGGAACTAGGTCATGTTGAAATCAAGGACACATATGGTGAATTGTGTACCGATGGGAAATTGGATAGCAAGTATGAACACAACAAAATCAAGGGATTGACCAAAGCCCTAACCTATCCCCGTGTCTTCAAACCATAATGGGTCAAGTTTGTTCTGAGTAGAGTTCATGATGATTTCATGTGGTTAGTGGAGCAACCATTCAAAATCACCAAGGAAATCATTCATTTGATCACCGGTTACCCTATTTTTGATCATGCTCGAGCTCAGAAAATGATATCACAAAAGGAATTGATCACTCTAACTAGAGTTGAATCTGATTGCAGAGGACTAAAACTGAACAATGTGATAGATGCAGAGCTCAAGTTTGCCATTAGAGTAATAGGTTATTGTTTCTTCCAATCGGCAAGGGAAAATAGTGTACCCTGAGAAGCAGTCTATTTAGCATATAAAATTGTGAAGAAAGGAATGAAAATTGATCTTTGTGAAGTATTGTTGAAAAACCTATTTGAGAATCTAAACACCATAAGGAAGCCAAAGAAGAACAACTCAGCTAACACACTGAAGTTTGGATCACTTCTAGTATGCATGTTTTTCTATTTTGAGAAATTCTTTCCATCAATCGATAATGTAGTTTGGGAGCTACACCAACCAATCACCCATCAAATCAATGACTTCATCAAATGACTAGGTGATAATTTTAATGATATTATGGATGATTACTTTAGCAAGTTTCAGGAAAAGATGCATAACAGGTATAGAATTCCACCCCAGTTAGTAGAGAAATACAAGGATGTCATATGTTTTGAAGTGGACACCGACTACTACTATGTTAATGTTGTGGAACCGAGAACTCAATCTTTGCTAGCTATGGGTTATGAGATTGACTTTGACATCACACAACAACAGATAGATGCTTTTCTTACATTACCAAGGCATGCTACCGAGTTGAGGTATGGAACCTATGAAGAAGTTAAAGAGAGTAAAAATGAGTATTGTAGTACCCAAGGCTACAAGGAAAGCAACAAAAATGATCAAGGAATTAATGGAGAAATTTGGAGAAGGTTCTTCCTCCACACCTGTCAAAGGCACTCCAGTAATCACTGAGGAGGAATTTGAAGCCCAAGAGGCAGCTATAACACTGAGCACCGAGTTGCCTAAAGGAAAAGTTTTGAAAAGAAAGAAACAAGATACATCATAGGTATCACCGACTCCTTCAGTCAAGCGTCCAAACACAAGATCATCTGCAGTGTCACCGAGTAAGAAACCAAAGAATGTTTCCACACCAAAGGTAAAAAAAACTTACAAGAAATCTACTCGGAGACTCATTTTGACTAAAGAGTCCAGTGACACCGAATCTGAAGATGCAAGCAAATTTCAGATTGTCAAGAGTAAAAAGGTAGATGTACATAGTGTTGACAATTTTTGCACTAATCTGAAGCAATACGGTGGATTTGGAGCATTCAGATATGTTAAGTATGAATCCAGATCTGATGATGAAAAGAGACAAATAGAAGAAGATATCATTTGCACACTTCTGAAATTCCGATTGGTCCCATTGGAAGTATCTAAATCTCTTCCAAATGAATTATATTTGCATATTGGTAATAGGTGGAAGTATGCCATGGAATTAGAGAAACAGATGAGAGAAAGAAGTCTGGAACATCTCTTTCCATACATGTCGGTAGATGAGATCACTGAACATCTGAAAAACTACCACACAAACTTCCTAGTCAAGAAAAGAGCCTTGAAATTGATGAATGGGCTTTACTTGGATGTAGAGAATGAGACCAAAGAAAAATGGTAGGAAATATTTTGAATCAAGAATACTGGTGAGCAAGATGAAGTTGAAATAGTTGATGTCACCGAGCAAGATCCTAATATCACCGAGCAAGACCCTGCTGACACTATACAAGTTGATGAGGATATCATGGACACCGAGGCACAAGAACAGGAAATGATAGAAGGGAATGCATATGCCAAACTGGGATCTAGTGAGTCAGTTTTGGAGCAAGTTCAGCCCTATCCTCCGGCCACTTAGCCTGTTTCAACCGAGGCCCCTTAGGATAGTAAAGAAGGAATAGAGGGTCAGAAGTCTATAGAAGGAGAAATTGCTTCTCAGGCCACCAGGGAACAGACCTCTCAATCTCCTTCTAGCACTAAAAATGATACATCTAAGACCCCAAGCACAAAAGCACTAAAGGATAGAACAAAAGCTACATCAGAGGTTCAAGAAATTGACAAGAGTATTGCCTCTACCGAGCAACCTACCGAGGGTCAACAAGCCTCACAAGCCATTGTATTAGTTCAACTGGTGAAAGGTAAAGAAAACAAGATGAAAAAGCATAGTTTCAAATTAGATTTGTCAAAACCAATAGTATTGCCGAATGTAGACATATCCAAATTAAAAGGGCAAGCACTGATTGAATTCGGTGAACTATGCAAAGCCAAAGCAGAACAGGAAAAACAAATGGCTATTCAAAAGAAAAACAGAGTACTTCAGAAGGTGAAAGCACTATTAATAGATATGCTACCTAAAGCTATAGTGACAACAGATGTAGCCATCCATGTTCAACTCAATGAACTCCTAACTAAAATAGAGACATCTGGAGTAGACACATCCGAATATTTGAGCAAATTGAAGGACAAAGAGCCCATTGCTAAAATGATTGAAGAGGTACAAAAGGCTATTGCTATTGGTAAAGTAAAACTTGTCAAATTTAATGTTGAGTTGTCCCCTCAACTCAAGCACATTCTTTATTTATTTCAAAAACTCTGTACATTTTCCTTATTCATTAAAGATATCAAAAATAAGACAAAAGTGATTGAGAAAGATATCACCGATCTCTCAAATAAGTTGACCACTGAGCCAAACTCTATTCAACATTTTTATACAAAGTTACAAAAGCTCATGGCTCAACAATTGGAACTTAGGAATGAAGAGCACAAGATAAGGATGGACATAATGACTCTTTAGACATTATTCATTCCTCACCTTTCATCTGTCAAAGAACAGATCAACAAGGCTACCTCCCTATCCACTCAGCAAGAGGGAAGCACCTTAGATGGACTAATTTCACTATTAGCTGACATTACAACTCAGAATTCACTCATGGACAGTGTCAAGGATGCCCTCTTTGCCACTCTCACTGATGCAAAGGCAAAGTATAAATCCATTTTTGACCAGTTGCCTCCACCAACTGGTAACTAAGTTTTGATGTTTGTCAAAAAGGGGGAGTGAGTATAGCATCAAAGTATCAAAGGGGGAGTATACCGAGCAGGACAAAGTATCCAGATGCACAACACTAACCAGTGATCACCGAGTAGTGAACCAAGCAGTTAATATAGAACATTGATCACCGAGCATGCAAAATCAGAGTTTTGTAGAGCATATTGATAAGGGGAGTATATCTGAATATACCATTTTATTGACTAATGTATATAGTATCTATTTAGTCAAATTTGGTAAGTATATAGATTTTTGAGTTATGACTTTGAAAGTAGTTTTGTCAAACATCTCAACTAATGTCAAAAGGGGAGATTGTTACTGCTTATTAAGTTGCCATTAGTTTTATGTCCAAAGTAATTCTATATACTCTAGTCGGTTACTACTACCAGAATATTTAGTCGGTAAGCAAAGAGCAGTCGGTTATAGAAGAAAGTGGTCACAGAGCCCAGTATACATCGAGCTGTCTACCGAGTAACATTCTATGTCTACTAAGCAACAATAATGGTACACCAAGTTGATATACACCGAGTGAAACATGTTTACCAGATTCATTGAACCTAGACACATGTGTGGAAACATGTTACAAGATCGAGGAACAAAGAACCGTTATCACATTGGAAATTGCACTTCTAGATTGTGTATGATTTTGAGGTCATCTATCCAATGAAATATTTTGTATGGTTATTCACTCGATAAATCATGTTTGTAAGATTGAAGCAATGAACCAGATCACTGACATAAGAGATCTATTTATATAGCATGAATTAAGGATCAAATGGGTATGTGTGTATGAGTGTGAAGACAAACATATGTGAAAAGAAAAATCATGGGAAAGCACTGAGTGTTATGACTGTTATAGAGACACAAAGGTCACCGAGAAGGATTTCAAAGAACAGTCAAAGAATAGAGTAAACAGAAGGGTTTACCAAGTTATTTTATGGGTTACCAAGGTATGCTATAAGCAAGGTAATCTCATTTTGAGCACATAGAATCTGCTATAACATTCCAGATGTAAAGTTGTAGATATTTGTAAAGATTTTATTGTAATATTTTGAAGTTGTAAGAGAAACCTTTAACAGGGTAAAAGACTCTAACAAAGTCTATAAATTGTAAAGCCTTTAACTAGGTGCAACATTTAGAATAAGTGTTGTAAAATCCTCTAGCAAGGTAGATCTAACGATCTTGATACTCCTAATAGGGTAAGCTATCAGAAATAGCTAAACATGTAGCTCTAACCGAGCAGTCTTTATTATTGCAGTAGTGAAGTTGTGGGTGCCATCCCCACCATAGTTTTTCTCTCTAACCAAGAGTTTATGTGTAACCAAAATATATATGTTATGGAGTGAATCATGTATGATTGTTATTTATTTGTTTTATCTTTATGTTATGTTACAGTAGTTTTTGGTTTATGCATAATAGTAAATTTATTATTGAAGAATGGATTTCAAGTACTGATTCACCCCTCCCCTCTGAGTCCATTAGCTTCCATATTGGGCCTAACAATTCCATCCATGTACATCCTCTATTATCCTTCTTCCTCCATTATCCCTCATTCGTTCTATCTACATTCATATCCCTTTTCCACCTTTGATCTTGACAAGGTTAAGGATCTTTGCAGACTTCATGTGTCCTATCTATTACACTTGATCTAGACCCTTTAGCTCCTATCCATTGCTTGCTTACATCCTTCATTACCACCTTTTATCTTGATTATTCTATTCGTCCCCTATCCAAATCTATTCCTTGATCTTGATCAACACTATGGACAAAATGCAAAAAATATGCTTTTCGCAAACCTCTTGACATGGCCACTTCTTGGGACCATATGGCTTCGTTACACTATATCCTTGCTTTACAGAACTTAAATCCTTTCTTTATATCGCTAAAATCCTTGGTTTAAATTGCTATATCTGGACCATGTGCTTGGATTAACGTTGCAAGATAGTCCTTGAAAGCATCCACCATCATTCGCTTATCCATTCATGTATTCAAAATCCCTTTTGCGTTGCTAGACACTAGGGGCAAACATCAAAACCCTAAAATAAAAATCATAAAATGTCCTGAAGAAATTCTAAAAAATCATAAAATGTCCTGAAGAAATCCTAAAAATTAGAAAAAGTCTTGAAGAAATTAAAAAAAAAATAGGAAAAAAAAGAAAAGAAAAAAAAAGGAAAAAGAGAGAAAATGCCTTGGTAAAAACCTAGTAAACAGGCACCTTGGTAAAATAAAAAAAATAAAAAAATGAATCTCTGCCAAGCAGGTGAAAACCTGGTAAACAGGTGCCTCTTGTACTCAAGCACTCCATCTATCAACGCAATGTTAGAATTCCCACTTTCATGCATCTTTACTTTCGCTTGTACATATTTCAGTCACTTTTGTGACATCCTGGTTCTTGTAGAACCCTCATGGCTTGAAAATGATCATTGTCCTAGTCTTAGGTTAATCGATAGAGCACTTTACATGCCCTAAGCAGTATCAACCAAGTCATCTTTACGTCAGTGATACCTGGTCATTCACTCTGAGTCAGTCACCTATCTCCTAACTACTGAAGAGTTTTATCACTGAGTACACAAGCAAAACAACATTACTGAAAATAATCATTGAACAGTTTGAGCTATGCATGAAAATTTTCTTTGTGTGCTATCTTTTATATTGGTTTTCGATTATTATCCCTCTGAGTAACTCGAGGAAGTCTATTGTGACCAAGAGGAGCAAGGATTGGGGGCATAATATTTTAGTTGTTTTCTACTTGTACGAATGATTCTTATGATCTGAAAATATCTAATCAGTTGGGTGTCTGTGATAAGTGTCTTCACACTAAGGTGAAATCACCACACATACCTTGACTCTACTTATTTGAATGCTAAAGGGAGGTTCCCATCATTTCTTTGTCTATTTTGAGGGAATTTTTTTATTGTGCAATCCGGGTCAATGCGTAATCTGTCCAAGGATATGAATGAAAAAAAAAGGGTCATTGTGGACAAGATAATTAATATTGCACATGAAAAACAAGGAACTCTAATCTTCCTATTGTGGTTGTAAAACGCTCAATGTTGAAAATTAAGCTTTTCAAAATCCAGTGACTAGGTTTAGGTTGTATTTTGCATATCATCTTGCATCTCATTCTGCATTTTGTGAATTTAGAGTGATTTTGATATGCTAACAATGGTCTCTTTATCTTCTACATGAGAGTTTGAAGTATCATCATTTTATAGCTAAGTGGTCTCTTTTAATCATTTCTCCAATCGAATACTTGTGTTTTGAGATGTTAGCTGTATACATAAGCATCTTATATAGATTCATACATTTTAATATTTCTCATTTGCATTCATCTTATTGCATAGAAAAATGAAAAATTTGCATTACTCATTCTCATCATTCATTTTCACATTCATTTATTTGCATATGAAAAAAAAAGAAACAAAACTAGACATCCATAATCATTTGCATTACATACATTCATGCTAAATTAGAAGTGCATACATATTGATTAAAGCATATAGAAAACATCTCAAAAATTGAATCAACACAAGTATAATGAAGTCAAATCGGATCTTGTATATATATATCATATCAAGTCTAAGAGTACAAAATGATGTCCAATGACATGTACAAACTCCCATCGGAGCAAGAATTGTATAGGCTACAAAAAATGGGTGTGTCTACAAAAAACATATCACTGCTACAAAAAGAAATATCTAGTTGGTGCCCTCTCCCTCATCACCAGGTGGAGGAGGAGGAGCCTCATGACCAAGATCTTGATGAGGTGCCCGCGCTCCCTCAGACCATGCCATATACTGCGAATAAGGGATGACCTACTGTGCAACTAGAACTGCCATGCTATGTGCCACAACATAGTAGGTTGCCATGCTAGTCTAATGCAAAACCTCCTGCTAAAGGGTGTCTCGCTCTGCTCTCATCGCCGCAACTTGACGATTGTGCTCTGCTCTCAGCTCAGCCAGCTGATGATCACGGTCAACCCTCAGTTCTACAAGCTCCTGGTCTCGCTTCGCTAACTGAGTCTAAGCCACTGTCAAATGTGACTACAGCTCCACTAAATGTGCCCTCATCGACCATCCAGCATTCATCCCCTACTCTCTCGCATGCTCTCCACCCCCATCTCCACATCCAGCTCCACCCTTCTCCTTGCTGCTGACAGACCTATCTCAGAGCTACTCACTCCTCTCTAGCTGCACCCAATCTCACACCTTTACCCCCAAGAGATCCACCCTCACCCCTCTATTGTCTGACATCAGTTGGAACCCTTCTACTACTAGCACCAGGATCATCACCTATCCACCTCGGATCCTCAGCTCTCTATCCCTATCTCAGGCCATGCCTCTGACCCTATCCCTGTCCCTATGCGGGGGCATCATCCTAAACCTCCTCAATGTGAGGAGCCTACTCAACTAGATCCATCAAATGAGGGAATGGATGCTGCTGGAAAAAATCTCTATACTGGGGAAATACCCCTCCATCTGCAATATCCCCCAGGTAATTCCATCTCAGTCTGTATAGACTAGTTACCTCTTGTATGGCTAAGGAATAAGACAACCTCGGTGACCATCCCTTCCTCTCATCATCAGCATATTAGGCATATGCTGTGAACTCCTGTGATACCCTCTGAGGATGGCCATACTGCCTCATCACCCGTGATACTACAAACCGCTTGACTATCATCTGCGATCTGCCAATAAGAAGGCGAGTAACAAAAAGGTCCCTGCATACCAACCTCCAGTCATCCCATGGCTCCAAGCCCCTGTACGGCCTCCATACCATGGCTATCAGGTCATCCATCTATCACCGCCAAAAATCTGTCTTGCCCAGATGGGGTTGTGTAACATAACCGGCATACCTATATACAACTGGCTGCCCAGGCTCTTTGCTATCATCAACAATAGGCTGACAAACTGGGAGGTGCTCCCAAGCCCAAACTTGTAAGATAAAAACACCAGCAGTCATGCTCTTGTCCTCCCTATACACTATCTCATGCACTTTGCGATACATGTGGGCCAAAATGCATGAACCCTAGCCAAGTCTCTGAGGGGTCTCAATCAATCTCTCCAACATCTAGCCCCATCCACACTAAAATCCCTGCTGACCTCTATTCGGCATCTGAAAATAGCCAATAAAACCTGCTAGGATGCAAGGTAGAGGAAACTCATCACTATACTTTCTCATCATGATGTCCCAACTGATAGAACGTGTTAGGATATCAGGATCCCTGAAGACATGCCTCACTACCTTTAATCCAAGAAGGTGTCCTGAACTGTAATTCACATTATCTCCAACAAAAGGGATATAGAGGATCCTATATACATCCTCAGGAGTGATAGTCATCTCTCCAACTAGTAAGTGAAAGATATTATGCTCGGAATGGAATCTCTCTACCAATGTTTTGAGTATACCGTGATTCACACAGATATCAGGTAATCTCAACGGATGTGTCAAGCCACACAAGTCAATATGAGCTTTCTCAACCTCCGATAGCTATCGAACTAAAGTCATGGTAGGTGGATAAACACACCTTAAGAGCACATGAGGCAATCAAACCTGCAAAATCAAATGATGGAGTATCAGAATACATTCCAAATTAGCCTACAAGAGAAGTAAAACATCATGCAAATCCAACTACGTCAATTGCAAAAGGAAATTTTCAAGTTTAGACCTTCAAAAATGCTCACTGCATTCCAAAAGACAAAATACAGAAGAGTCAAAACCCGTATGAGTCAGGATAGAGCCCCGTACGACAAAAGACTCCCAAACAACAAAATATTAGACTTTGCACGACAAAATGGGCTTTTATGAAGGTTGTCGTATGACACAAGGGTGAGTCTCGAACGACAAAACTAATGGCCTCAAATGTGAAAACAAAACTTAGGAGTTTTTCGTATGAGACAGAATCCCGTCTCGCATGACAAAATTGGATTGGCCAACTTAAAACGTGCAAAAAATTGAAAAATGAACAAAAAAATTCAAAATTGAGAACAGAAAGAGGCTTAAGATTGATCACTTACCATTGGCTCATAGCGTCAAGGTTGATTATGTCGTCTCTGGCACTTGAATCGATGCTCACGAGTAGGGACCACCATTTTCTTCACAGAAGGCTTTTTGACTTTTCAAACTTTGAGGGATGAAATGAATTGAAAATGACACTTTTACCCCTTATATAGCCAAATACCTAATTTTTCAACTTGCTCCGGTGGACATGAAAATTGTACCCTTAGCTAATTCGCCCATTCTGACTCCATTTTCGAGATCGAAATCAAAATTCGAGATCATTTTTTTAGTCAATTTCACAAAATTTATACCACTTAGCACTTTTCATCAAAAACTCATACTCTCTTCTAATTGTGCTCAATTTCTCATGAATCAACGCTGAATCTCAATTTAATTTCTACAAATCAACTTTGTACTCAATTTCTTATCAATCAGCACAAAATTTTAAAAAATTCCTCTGAATCAATTTTTGCTCAAACAACTTATCATCTCTAAAACTTGCCTATAATCATTATGTACCCTCACTATATTTCGATTTCGCTCCCGAGGGGGCATAATTATGACCTTACGACCTCACATCTTCAAATATCGAGAAAATTTTCAAATCTTCATCGAAAGTCGAGCAAAAATCTTTTTTAACTAAAGAAAATCAACCAAATTCCTATTGCTAGGGGCATCTCAACTTCATTGCTTTATATCAGGTTGAGATTTCTCGATCATCTAAATCAAATAAATCTCTAGGGGCATATCAGTTTCATTGCTTCAAGCTGATATTTGTCTTCGTCTGAATCAATCTCTTAACATTAATAAGTTTCATTGCTTTTCACCAAGCTGATTATTTATTTAAACTCAATCAAGGGTTTAAATAGTATCTTTGATCACACTCAATCTAAGCAAGTGTTCAGTTTCATTGAATCAAATCAAGCTGGATAGTTTATCTTCACTCATCATGTCTTGATCAATCAAGTTAAAGATCAATTTTTATCTTCACTCACTGTGTCTAGATCAATCAAGTTCTATATCAGTAAGATTCGCTTCTTGATCAATCAAGTTCAAGTTCGGTATCTTTTGTTTTCTATCGTTCCTATTTCAATCAAGTTTGGGATCGGTTTCTCTTTAATCAGACTTCATTCACTTTCATCGCATCGAATCAAGCTAAACAATTTATCTTTGCTCATTGTATCTTGATCAATCAAGTTCAAGATTGATTTTTATCTTCACTCACTGTGTCTAGATCAATCAAGTTCTAGATCAGTAAGATCCGCTTCTTGATCAATCAAGTTCAAGTTCGGTATCTTTTGTTTTCTATCTTTCTTAAGTTTAATCAAGTTTGGGATTGGTATCACTTTAATCAGACTTCATTTAGCTTCATTGCTCCAAATCAAGCTAAATACCTTGCTCTTTGTCTAGTTCATGATCAATCAAGTTCAGAATTGGTATCTCCTAGACATCAACTATTCTTTGAACCAACGCGTTGCTAGCATATTAATTCAAAGAGGGGAAAATGTAATACCCTAAAAATGATCATCTAAACCATGGACTCCTAATCTCGACAATGTCACCAAGGTCCTAACCAAAGGCAATTAAATAAATCTTGAGAACACAATTAATTTCTAAAATCATCAATGTCACATGGCAAAATTAATCACTCCATATTAATTAAATATTTATTTAATTAATTAAATAATTCCAAGTAAATCATTTTAAATAATTATCTTATTTATTTAATTAAATATCTTTTGCATATTTAATTAAATAAATCAATTTTCCATAAATCTGCAAAAAATGAAACAAATCAAGAAAGAGGAATTAGAAATTATGAGCACAAATCTTCAAAAAAGGAAATAAATCAAAAAATGAATTAATTGACCAAAAAAGAATTTAAAATTTGAGAAAAGATCAATCGGAGATAATCTTGAAAAATAAATTAAAGAAAGCAATTAAAACAATTAAATATTAAAATTGAATGAAATAGAGAATAAATCAGTTTTTTTTTTTTCTGATTTTATCTTAATTTTAGTTCAATTTCCTTTAAAACTGAGAAAAGCATCCAATCACATCAATTCACCTGGATTGTGCTTCCTCTTGGAAAATGTTGACCACTCATCATCATTTGATCTTAGCCTTTGGTTTCTTTCTAAATTTTCTATAAATTCAGGCTCTCATCTCTCATTCAAAAAATCCTGGAGAATATATTGGTATTATGCTATGTTTGCTCTAGGTTCATTGATAATTTGCATTGAGATATTGCATATTAGTTATTTCATATTTATTAAACTATGTTAGATTAATCTTGCATATCTATTCATCAATCTTGTATCCATTTAGTTTAATATAATGCTCATATAGATTAAATCCTTCATCTTGGTGTAGTCTAGTCACTGGTATTACTTATACAAACCTGAGAGCAATCTTATACTCGCATCTTTTAGAAGGCAATGGGTGGATTTGTAATGGTTTTCTTATTCATACTTATATATGTCTAACCATGCATCTAATGACTTAATTGAATTGTTGTGTATTCTAGATACAGATATAGGTCCACTTTTCACACGCACAGTAACATTTTTGGCAATTTCTGTCAAATGGTTGCCTTCTAAACATCAAAACCAGTAGCCTAGACAAGTCTTGGGCACAGAGTCACTTAGAAAAAAGTGTAGATAATAACCCATGCTAGCTTGTTAAAGTATATGTTGAGGATCTGTGATAGTGAAGCATGAGACTTTACTATCATGGGTTGTAGAAATGCACTTGACAGGTTAATGAGAGCTATCTCATGCACTGTTTTGACTCAAGAAACTTATTTAATGAACTACTATCATATTCACTAATTGATTGGTTATGGGTGTAAGTTTCATGACAGTAAGACGTAAGTCTTACTTTCATAAATGGTATATGCATACTCAACCAGTCAGTGAATACAAATAGTAGAACAACTTTAAACAAAACCCCTAGTTTTTACCATATTAAAAAAAACCTTGGAGACCTAGGAAAACAAAACAAAACAAATAGACTACTCAAACTGCGTTGAAATGACACTTAAGGAAAACAAAACATCTAAACTAGAGTGCAACAACACTTTTATTGAAAGCTCAAAACCTCTACTAATATACACAAAAAACTCTGATACCTCAAAGCAACATTTGAGGTGTATCCATGGTTGAGAGCTGAAATGCATTGTGCTCCTTGCACACAAATATGATGAAGGGTCCATTCCAAAAATTGTTGAACTTGGCATGCTTCCCTGGCTTACTCTTCAACTCATCCTACTTTAACACAATATCTCCCTCTCTGAAGATTTTAGAACTTGCTTTTTTATCAAAGACCCTTTTCATTTAGAGTTGCTGATACTCCATTACCTTAATGGGTTTATCTCTAGATTCCTTCAACTCTAATAACTCAAAATACCTCACCACCATAGGATCATTTTCTTCAAAACCTACCTAGAGCATTCGCAAGATCAAGTGTAGGAAGCTCAGTAGAAATGGGAAGCCTTTCCTCTTTACCATATACCATCTTATAAGGTGAGATACCAATGGATGTTTTATGAGTAATTCTATCTGCCCACAAAGAAGATTTCAACTTATTGTGCCAATCCCTTTGATTATCTTGCAGAGTCCTCTTGATAATCCTTATTAGGTTCTCATTAGTTGATTCTGCCAAACCATTACCCTATGGGTAATAATTAGAAGATGTGTTCAAATATATGCCATTTTTAACTGACCAGTCACTCACCCTTAAACCAACAAAAACCAAAGCATTATCAGATATGATAGATTCAGGAACCCCAAATATAGTTACTAAATCATCATAGAAATTCAAAATAGATAATTAATTGGATTCTTTTAGAGCCACTGGTTCATTCCATCTTGTAAAATAGTCAGTAGCAGTAATAACCCACCTATGCCCAGCACTTGAAGGTGGATTTATTTTGCCAATAAAATCAATTCCAATGGCAAAGCTAGAAGCCTTTATTTACCTGTGAACCTGGCACATTTTATGCACTTTCTTTCCCAAAAATGGGCATCCTTGAACAATCTTGGCCAGTAATAGCCATCCCTCGTTATTTCCCAAGTAGTTGTTTTAGGGACAAATTGACCCCCTGAAGTTCCATCATGGAACTCATGTAGCAATTTATCAATTTTTTCATTATTAATACATCTTAGTAGAAAACCATTTAAATCCTTTTTAAATAAAACATTATCAATAAGGATATAGGGAATGGACTACAACATAAAGTACCTTCTTTTTGCTCTATCCAGGCCTGGTGGGAACTCACCAGTTTGTAGAAAATGATTCATGTCTTTTACCCAACTTGACTTAGCATTTTTAGGTGCATCATTTAGAAGAAAGACCTTATTTTCTTCATGCTCTGAGTCATTCTGAGTTGCTGTAGCAAGCTGCTCACACAATCCCTTTCCTCTAACAAATTTTTTTATCTTGATATTTACATCATACTCATTGACTTTAGTAACCTACCTTGCTCTGTTTTCATTCAAATCTCAGGTTAACAAGATCTCCTTTACACTTCAATGAGCAGCCATTAAGTGGATCTTATTGTTAGAGATCATATATTTGAATTTATTTAAACTTGTAATGACTGAAAGAACATGTTTTTCAACAAAGCTATACAACTGTTCATACTCTTCTAAACCCTGGCTAAAGAAAGCAATATGTTGCTCAAAACCTTCAGCATTTTGTTGCACCAACATAGCATAAATAGTGTCCATACCTCCATAAGCATAAAGGATGAAGTCCTTTGAGAAATATGGATTTATCAAGGTGGGTGAAATGGACAATGCTTTTTTCATAGCCTGAAAACCATCCTTTGATTATTTAGTCTAGTTGAAAGCTGTAATTTTCTTTAACATTGCAGTTAGAGGTATTAATAAATTAGCAATATCTGGTATAAACCTCCTAAAAAAATTAATTATGCCTATAAAAATTTGCAATCCCTTCCTGTGACTATGTAAAGGCAGGTCTAAAATAGCTTTTACTCTTTCTGGTTCGATTGAAATACCCTGCTTGGACACAATGTGCCCCAATAACTTACCCCCCTACACATCAAAAATACATTTCTTTGGATTGAGGGAAATATCATACTCCCTGCACGTCTCCAAGACCTACTTCAAATGGGACAAATGTTGGTCAAAACTTTTTGAGAACACAGTTATGTCATCTAGATAGACTAGTACCAACTTATACATCACACCTTTAAAGGCCATATACATTGCCTTTTGAAAAGTTTATCCAACATTAGAAAGACCAAAAGGCATTTTCTTGTAAGCCATGGTACCCCATTTTTTCATAAAAATAATTTTGTGCTCGTCTTCATCCTTAACTTGTACTTGATTATACCCAGAGTAACTGTCAAGGAGGGAAAATCTTTCGGACCCTACAACATCTTTTCCATAGAAGGTAGAGGGGAATGATCTTTCACGGATTCTCTGTTCAGGTCTCTAAAATCAACACACAACCTTATCTCTCCATTTTTCTTCCTCACGGGGATGAGCTTGGAGACACAAGATGTGTTCTTGATAGGGTAAATGATGATTCCCTCAATAAATTTGGTTAAATTTTTAATCATTAAAGGCTCAAGTTTTGTGTTTAAAGGCCTTTGTTTCTGTCTGATATGATTAGCACCTGATTCTAACTCTATTGTGTGTTGGGCTATATGAGGGTCAAAACCCTTTAAATCTGAATACTCCCAAGCAAACACATCATGAAATTCCTAGCAGAAAATAATAAAAGTTTGATTCTCTTCAAGGGAACACAGCTTACCAAGTTTCAACAACTTACCCTTAAATATCTCCACCTCTTCATAATGCTCTTCTTTGATCTGCATGCCAACTTTACTCCTTTCAAGCTAATCATCAGTGCTAAAAATGAACTCAAAAGTCACAAGACCTTTGGGCAATTCGTTTCTTTTCAGTTGAATATTATGTTCATCATAATTATGCTTTATCTTTTCTTGGTTAGTGGTAGAGAGTTGATCTTCTTGAAGCATAAAATTAAGGATTTGATCGTCATTCTGAAACACTTGCTAGTTGACATTATTATCAGGAATAGAAGTTTCGACCACTATCTTAACATGTCGTGAAACTTTATCTTTGCTAACCATATCATGAATATCAAACTTAGCACCAATTGTAGCTAATCTATCAACATTCTTATTTTCATTTCTAGGAATGGACACTATGTTAAATACTTCAAATTCTTCTATAGCATCCCAAACTTGGTTCTTATAAAACTTAACAATTATTTTTTGTAATATTAACATTCGTTACTTGATTAAAAATGAGCTCACTATCACCATGTACCTTTAAACAATTGATCTTCTTCTTCCTTGCCCATTCTAGTCCTTGAATCAGACCTTCATATTCGATAGTATTATTAGAACAAGAGAAATAAAATCAGAAAGCTCAAAAATATTGCTCACCCTATGGAGACATAAGCATTGCATCTCTGCCAGCTCCATGCTTACTCCGAGAACCATCAAAGTACATGTTCCATAATTCATCTTGTTGTTCTGATACACTTTCTCCCTTCTTCACAATGTTAGGCATCTCTGATTCCTACTCATGTAAAATATAGTTACCTAGACTTGTATTTTAGATGTACTTGTCTGGGTTATCAATCATATTTTCTGCTGCCCATTCATTCAAGAGTAACTTAGGAACACTCTTTGACTATAATTCGTGAGCTACAACAAGCTCATCCTCTTGTGGCATAACTGTGTTGATATTTACTATAGATGGTGTATATGTCTCAACATGATCTTTGGCAAGGGAATCGGATCTAATAGTTACCTTAGTACCATACCTAGTCCTAAAAAGCATGTGTGACCAATCTAATGATAAATATCCTCCAATCTTGGCAGTGAAATCTCTTCATAAGCACAAGGAAAAATAAGGAGGAATATAAATGATAAACACTTCTTGGGGAATGGAGAAATTTGGGCAAGCATGCAATATTAAACCCAAATCCTTAATTACCCCTATTGTCTTCACCGTTGTCCCATCTAACTGCAATATTCCTTTCTCTAAAGGTTGGTAAGTTAATCCAAAAGTATCAGCAATATGTCTCGGCATGACATAACTTCTTCCTCCATTATGAACCATGCAATTTTGAACTAACTTATCCTCAATGATTAAAGAAAAATAAAAAGGAGGAGGCTTCACATTTTTGTCTTCTTCTTTGTTCAGTAGCTTGTTTTCTTGAAGATTATTAGTCAGTACAACCCTATCCTGACCTATTGGGGATTCTTTTGATTCTTTCAAATCTTATAACACTAACTGAAGCATATCTTTTTTACTGAGGATATCTAGGGAGTCCCATATAGACATAGTCATGTTCATTTTCTTCATATTTTCAATAATGATAAAAGGTAAAATTGGACTCACCTTTTGATGGCTTTTCACAATAGCATGGTCATCTTGCACATGGGGCTGCTCCTTGGTGTTAGCATTGAACACAAAGGGAGATTGCTGGCATTTCAGTAAGTTTGTTGGTATGAGGATATTGAGAAGGTTGTTGAAGATTATGGATATAACTGAAAAAGGATCATTATTGTCTTAATAATATTATTTTGTCATTCATGTCAAGCAATTGATTTTATGATTCAGTATGATGTTGCCATATCTTAATGAGTATGTTTTGATAAGTATAAAGATGTTGGTAAGTGACACAGAAAGAATGAAAATGAAGGGGAGTAATAAGTTATTCAATGGGCAACTATTACCGAGTAAGATAATGATGAGATTTTGTTGTTTTTGATTATTTTGATATCCTATATAATGAGTATTCGAATACTGAACATGAAGGAGAAAAGATTTCATTCAATACATAAATATAGGTTTGATACTATTCTATGTTACCAAGCAAAGAAGCTAGTAGGTAAACCCTAAGGTTATTGATATCGGTTAAAGAAGCCAGAATATCTACCAAGTAAAGGTTCAGTATTAACTGGGTAACAACTGAGTAATAACAAAATGCATTGGATGGATAAAAGCATTATTAAATGAAAGATGTCAATGAGCTAGAGATGTATAGATGCTTGGTATGTCGTGCAAGAAGTTTGTTAAGATCTATGTCAACAAAAATATAGGAGTTAGATCTACAGTGCAGATTCATCGGCCATAACCTAGCACAAGTTCCAAGGAAGGAATACATGTTCCAAGGTGAGATCAAACATTTTTAAATCAAAGGATACAACGAACCTAGTCAAGTTTGAAGATTTGATGGCTAAGATTGATCATGGGAAATGTGATCAAGGAGATTAAGCAGTTAGGAATTGTTTATAAATAAGAAATTGTTGATGAACAATAGATGTGGGCAAATAGAAGAACAATGATACTACGTCAGTAATCACCGAGCACAGAGGATTGAATATCTGATTAAAGAACAGATTGAGAAGCCCAGCAAGGAGCAAGATAAGTGTCTTATGACAAGATTATTTTGAACACCTAGAGTCTGCTTTAGCATTTTATATATGAAGTTGCAAATATATCTTATATTGTTATTTATTTTGTAAGTGACAGGATATCTCTTAACCGAGTGGACCTAATAGTCTTATTTGTAAATCCTCTAGTAAGGTAACGATTTAAATGAGTGTTTGAAATGCTTTTACAAGGTCACTTCTAACAAAGTGCAAGATTCTAACAAATCTGAGGGAAATCCCTTAACCGGGTCACATCTAGCATTGTGTTTATGTAATCTGTAACAGGATTGGCTTTTTACCGAGCATACTCTAGAAGGGTATATTTCTTAGTGGGTCCGAAATCCCATAGTGGTTTTTCCCTATTTGGGTTTCCATGTTAAATCTAGTATTAATGTGTTATGATATTTTAAGTGTATCTATTTATGAGTTTGAATGATTTATAGTCATAGTTGCATATCAGTAAAGGCTACTGAGGTTGAATCTGATGTATACAATGATTATTGAGTTTTTATGATTCACCCCCCCCCCTTCTCATCTTATTAACAATTGGTATCAAAGCTTTGGACTCTAGAAGAAAAGTTTAAAGGTACTTGAGGCAAGATCTGAAGATGTATAAAAGGGATGCACCAAAGCTGAACAAGTCTAGTTTCTCCACATGGCAGAAAAGGATGAAGCTGCACTTATCAAGAATTAGAGAATATGCAACATACTATCTAGAGAATGACTATAGTGCAGCTAGCACCTACCCGATGACAATGGAAGAGATAAAGGAAAAGAAAGAACATATTCAAGCAATGATTGAAATAACATCAGCATTAACCGACTCAGAGTTCAATGATCTAGAAGGCTGCATTGATTCCAAAGCAATGTGGAACAAGCTTATATCTGTGTATGGTGGTGATGAACATGTTCAGAGAGCAAAAGTAGATAGTCTAAGAGGTCAAATTGAATCCATGAGAATAAATGAAGGTGAGAACATAACCCAATATAGTACAAGGTTAAAGGAAATTGTCAATCAAATCAAAGGAGCAGGAGGAACTATTGAAGAAAAGGATGTAACGAGTAAGTTGCTTAGAACACTTCTACCTACTTATGCCATTCGAGTCTCTGCAATCAATGAATTAAGGTATGTACCAAACTTGCCAATCTCTTTGGATGCTACTATAGGTAAGCTACATGCATTTGAGTTAAGTAATTTTGATAACAGTGGGTCTTCGGTAAATAAAGTTGAATCTGCATTTAGTTCTTTTCATCTTGGTGAATTTGATGATTACAATGATAGAATGTATAAGTATACTAAAGGAAATCATAGTGGAGCAAGTGAGAGATTTCACAAAAACATGGAAGAGGTACACAAACTATATGAGGAAATCAGAAAGCAAGAAGAGTTTGAAGCATTATTAGCTAGAAGGTTACCAAGAGGGAAAGGTAAGTATAAAGGAAAGTTACCTTTAAAATGTTTTAACTATGATAGAATAGAACATATGGCTTCTAACTATCCTGAAAAAGAATCTAGTGAAAAGAGAGAATACCGAGATGATAGACAGAAAGACAACCAATACAGAGGACACCAAGACTTTAGAAGGAGAGATAGAAAGACATGCCTAGTTGCTGATGAGGAATCCAATGATGACAAATTTGATGGGACTGAGACAGAGGAAGTTGTATATGTGGCTATCAAAGATAGATCAAATGAAGAAAGGTATGAGGAAAAAGCCTTGATATCTCACATAAATAAAAATGGTTCTTGGATCATAGATAGTGGATGCTCACATCACATGATAGGTGATAAACACAAGTTTGTTAAATTAGAAGACTAGGATGAAGGTTATGTAAGATTTGGTAATGATGCACCATGTCCGGTGAAAAGTAAAGGTTCTATCACACTTCTTGACAATGCTAAATGTGATGATGTATATTGGGTTGAAGGTTTGAAATACAATTTGTTGAGTGTAGCACAACTAAACAATACAAGATATCGAATACAATTTCAGAAAGGAAGTGTCAAAGTTCATGACAAACATAGAAAGTTGGCTACTACCGGGACACAAACAAAAGGTAATACATTTCATCTTGACTCAACTCAGAACAATTGTTTGTATGCTAAAAATAGAAGATACCTAGTTATGGTACAAAAGGTTTTGTCATGTAAATTTTGATAACCTGATCAAAATAAGTAAGAAGCACCAAGTAAGAGGTCTACCAAGCTTGGAAAAACCTGAGAATGCAATATGCCGAGGATGCCAAATGGGTAAGATGACAAAGTCAATCTTTACAAGTAAGTCCTACCCTTCTAAAGGAATTTTAGATCTCGTGCACACTGATCTCTGTGGTCCTATGAAAGTTCAAATTTATTTTGGTGATAAATACTTTATATTATTTATGGATGATTACTCAAGGATGATGTCAGTTATGTTTTTAAAAGAAAAATAAGAAGCCTTTCAAATGTTCGAATGGTACAAGGCTAGAGTTGAAAAAGAAACAGGAAGACAGTTGAAATGTCTAAGATCTGACAGAGGAGGAGAATTCATTTATGATGAATGATCATGGCATAAAGAGACAAGTATTTGCACCGAGAACACCTCAGCAAAATGGGATAGCTGAAAGAAGAAACAAATCAATTGTAGATTGTGCCAGAACCCTGATGATAGAAAAGAGGATACCTCAAACATTTTGGAGAGAAGCGATCAGCACTGCAGTTTACACCTTGAACCGAGTACAACTGAAGAAAGGAACTTTGAAGATACCGTATGAAATCTGGTATGACAAGAAACCTAATGTAAGTTACTTTAAAATATTTGGAAGCAGATGTTATGTTCACAAAGATGACAAAAATGGAAAGTTTGATCAGAAAAGCGAGGAAGGAACATTTCTTGGTTATTCTTCTAGAAGTAAAGCATTTAAATGCTTGATCAAATTATCTAACAAAATAGTAGAAAGTGCAAATGTGAAAACTGATGAATTTCTAGAAAGAAATGATGAAGGAAATTCCAAAGAACTAGAAGATTATGAAGAGTTTGTTTATGTTCAACCGAGAAGTCCTACCAAGAAAGTTGATGGAGAAAATGAAGAAAATACCAAGTTACCGAGTGATGAAGAAGATCATACAGATCTTACCAAGCCTATATTAGCCAAGTATGTCAGAAGAAATCATGCATCAAGTCAAATTATAGGAGATAAAGATGATCTAGTGATGACAAGGAACAAACTGAGACAAAACACATGTCTGATATCTGAATTTGAGCCGAGAATAGTAAAAGAGGCATTTAATAATGAAGATTGGGTAAATGCTATGATAGAAGAGATTGAACAAATGAAGAAGAATGAAACATGCACACTGGTCCCAAGACCAAAAGAGAAAAATGTGATCGGTACAAAGTGGATTTTTCAGAAACAAGCTAAATGAAAAAGGAGAGGTCATTCAGAATAAAGGAAGACTAGTTTGCAAAGGTTATGCTCAAGAAGAAGGAATAGATTATGGTAAGACTTTTGCACCTGTGGCAAGACTTGAAGGAGTGAGAACATTGTTGGTATATGCTGCTTACAAAAATTTCAAGGTATATCAAATGGATGTTAAATCTGCATTTTTAAATGGTATACTAGAAGAAGAAGTTTATATTGAATAGCCTGAAGGATTTATTGAAGACAAGAATAAGGATCAGGTATGTAAGTTGAACAAAGCATTATATGGTCTAAAGAAAGCACCTAGAGCATGGTATGAAAGACTGCACTCTTACTTAATTAAGATTGGATTTATAAGGACAAGTGAAAACCACAACATGTATATGAAAAATGATGAAGACAATGGAATATCGCTTTTAGCCATATTTGTTGATGATATTATTTTTTGTGGAACTGACTCTTTATGCAAGAACTTTGGAAATGAAATGTGCAAAGAATTTGAAATGTCATTAATCAGTGAAATAAAGTATTTTATAGGTTTACAGATACTGGAAATGAAAAATGAGATTTTCATTACTCAATCCAAGTATATAAAGGAAATCTTGAAGAAATTTGGAATGGAGGATTCTAAACCTATAAGTACTCCTATGACTACCAGTTGTAAACTATCAAAGAGTGGTGAATTTGCATCTATTGATGAGACACTTTACTAATCTATGATTGGAAAGTTGCAATATGTGGTTCACAACAGGCCGGATATAGCACATGCAGTAGGTATAGTTGCAAGATTTTCTGCAGATCCCAAAGAAACCCATATGACAACAATCAAGAGAATTTTCAGATACTTAAGAGGCACTGAAAAATTATTGTTTAGTGTATAAAAAGAGGAATGATTTTGACTTAAAAGTCTACACTGATGCTGATTGGGCAGGGAACATTGATGATAGGAAAAGCACAAGTGGTGGAGCTTTCTTTCTGGGAGACAAACTAGTAAGTTGGCTTAGCAAGAAACAAGGATGCATTTCACAGTCAACAGCTAAAGCTGAATATGTTGCTGCAGCATTGAATTGTACAAATATTGCATGGATCAAACAACTATTGGAAGGAATGAATGAGAAAGTTACCAAGCCAGTAACTATATTTTGTGATAATACTAGTGCCATTAACATTTCAAAGAATCCAGTAATGCATTCTAAGACAAAGCACATCTCTATAAAGTATCATTATCTCAGAGAAGAAGTTCAAGAGAAGAAAGTTGCACTGGAATATATTAGTTCAAAGGAACAAATAGCAGAAATTTTCACAGCCACTGCCAAAGGACACTTTTGAGTATCTTAGAAGTAAGTTAGGGGCCCTACCCCTATCTATCACTCACTCACAAATTTTAGGGAAAGCATCAATTCTATGAATCTATAGATTAACTATTTAGTAGTTGATGTTGATTTACACACTTTAGGAGGTTACCTAAAGTTGTGCAGGCAATAATGATTGAAGACAAGTTTCTCTGACTAAGACTGAGATGATACATTTGTATTTTCAACAATCAAATTACTTCACAATGGAAGAAATCATGAATTAGTTTTACATTTTGGCATTGTTGTCAAAGGGGGAGAAGACTAATTAGTGAAGATTAATAGGTGAAGATGGGAGAAGACTAATGACTGGGGGATAATTCAAGGATAAAAGGAGAAGATTATCAACAATCCAAATCTGAATCAATTGAAATAAAATCAAGTTGGTATTGTCATTAAAAGTTGGTTTTGCCATCAATTCCAAAGGGGGAGATTGTTAGCATTTCACAAAGGGATATTGTTGGCATTCTAGTAAGTTTGTTGGTACGAGGATATTGAGAAGATTGTTGAAGATTATGGATATAACTGAGAAAGGATGATTACTGTCTTAATAATATTATTTTGTCATTGATGTCAAGCAATTGATTTTCTAATTCAGTATGATGTTACCATATCTTAATGAGTATATTTTGATAAGTATAAAGATGTCAGTAAGTGACATAGAAAGAATGAAAATGAAGGGGAGTAATAAGTTATTCAATGGGCAACTATTACCGAGTAAGACAATGATGAGATTTTGTTGTTTTGATTATTTTGATATCCCATATAATGAGTATTCAAAGACTGAACATGAAGGAGAAAAGATTTCATTCAATAGATGAATATAGGTTTGATACTGTTCTATGTTACCGAGCAAAGAGTTTAGTTGGTAAACCCTAAGGTTATCGATATCGGTTAAAGAAGAAACAATATCTACCAAGTAAAGGTTCAGTATTTACCGAGTAACAACCGAGTAATAACAGAATGCATTGGATGGATAAAAACATTATTAAATGAAAGATGCTAATGAGCTGGTGACGTATATATGATTGGTATGTCATGCAAGAAGTTTGTTGAAGATCTACATCAACAAAAAATACGAGTTAGATCTACAGTGCAGATTCATCGGTCATAACCTAGTACAAGTTCCAAGTAAGGAATACAAGTTCCAAGGCAAGATAAAATGTTTTCAGATCGAAGGATACAATGAACCTAGTCAAGTTTGAAGATCTAATGGCTAAGATTGATCATGGGAAATTTGATCAAGGAGATTAAGCAATTAGGAATTGTTTATAAATAAGAAATTGTTGATGAACAATAGATGCGGGCAAATAGAAGAACAGTGATACTACAACAGTAATCACCGAGCATAGAAGATTGAATATCTGATTAAAGAATAGATTGAGAAGCCCAACAAGGAGCAAGATAAGTCTTATGAAAAGATTATTTTGAGCACATAGAGTCTTCTTTAGCATTTCAGATGTGAAGTTTCAGATATATCTTATACTGTTATTTATTTTGTAAGTGACAGGAAATATCTTAACCGAGTGGACCTAACAGACTTATTTGTAAATCCTCTAGCAAGGTAACATTCTGAATGAGTGTTTGAAATCCTTTGACAAGGTCACTTCTAACAAAGTGCAAGATTCTAACAAATCTAAGGGACATCCCTTAACCGGGTCAAATCTAGCAATGTGTTTATGTAATCTGTACCAGGATTGGCTTTTAACCGAGCATACTTTAGAAGGGTATATTTCTTAGTGGGTCTGAAATCCCACAGCGGTTTTTCCCTATTTAGGTTTCCACGTTAAATCTAGTGTTAAATGTGTTATGATGTTTTAAGTGTATCTGTTTATGAGTTTGAATGATTTACAGTCATAGTTGTATATCAGTAAAGGCTACCGAGGTTGAATCTGATGTATACAGTGATTATTGAGTTTTTATGATTCACCCCCCCCCTTCTCATCTTACTAACACTTGGTAGCTTGTTGAGTGTTTCTCTGTAGGATGAGGTATTTGTGATTTAGGTGGTTGTGCAACTACTTCTTTTTCTTTACTAGATGCTCGCTCAAGACCAAAAGCTCTCTTCTTTGATCTAGTGTTAGCAGCAACTGGAGTATCATTTGCATTCATTCCACAAAACTCCTCTCCCTTCCAATTTAGCAGAGTAGTGGCATGTGTATGTTGCTCTTGCTTTTGTGGAGTTTAATCATTAGGTGAGTTAAGTTTTGTACTTGTAGTACTCAAACTAGTCGTGGCACCATTTGTACATCTATCTTGGTCATGAGGCTGACCACAAGGAAAACACCATTCATAATCACTAGCAAGATTATTTTGATCAGGTACAAGGTCTTTCATTGTACTAATAGGTGCTAGATTATATGTTTGAAAAGGCCTCTGATTTACATTATGTCTTGGACCTTGAAAAGATTGATTTGAAACTTGATTTTGTTGCTGATAAGGGGGTCTATTATGAGATTGTTGCTTTTCCAAGTTCACTAGCTTGTTGCCAAAAGTTTGAAGTGGGATTTTAATTTATTGTAGCCCTTGAGATGAGCCTAAAGCAGCAACTTCTTGAATTACAATAGCCTCAGCAGTTGCTAGTAATGTTGGCAGCACTAGCAAAGGTGGGAGTGATGGGATTTGCAAAGGCATATTGGGCTGAATGTCATAAAATATGATCATAGGAAGTCTGGGAGCAATTTTCCCAACCTGAATTAAGTTGTTCTCTACTTTAATAGATATCTCATATGCATTAGGTAATAAAACTCATCCCATTGATTGGATCATCACTTCTATATCACTATTTAGGGATCTTAGGTAGCAGAGAAAAGCATATTCAGTAGATGACTTAATAGTGGTGAGAATTTTGTCCCAAGTCCTTTGAAAATGAAAAATCTACTCTTGAGGGGCCCTTTTAACAGTTGTCAGTTGCCCAAAATAGGATAGATGATCAGACTTGTCCTTGAACTGATCATATAGCTTTTTGTCTAAATCATCCCATGTTGCAACTGAGGCAACTGCCAAGCCTCTAAACCATTGTAAAGCCTTACCTTTAAATGAAGTAGCAAGTAATCTCAAGGATACATTTTCCTAAGTGATATGATGTACTCCACAAAGAGAGGCTCTATCACTAATATGCTCTATGGGAGTGGTCAGATCTTCACCTGTATAGAATGACAGAATTTTAAGTGCAACTACTGTAATATCATCATGCACTATAAGATTTAAGGGGCTACCTCCATTGAATGGCACAAAAGGAAAATGTCTAGCCATAGGAACAATTAGAGGTGGGTTAACCTAGGATGGAAAGATGGGTAAAACAACAAATAAAACAATAGGACCTGCTGGCCTAAAACTGGGTGGTGTTGACTACACTCTTTTGGATTTCTCAGGAGTTCTGTTTGTAACTCTCCCTCTCCTTTTCAGACAAGAAAGTTGTAAGTATTCAAAAGATGAAGAGTTGCTTCTTGTTTTCACTCTTCTCATAAGCTGTAAATATGCACTATGTCTACTCACAAAAAATCAGATTCATGAAATGTGCTTAAAATCACCTTCTAAAAGGCTTGAAATTTGTTGGTTGCACATCAAAACTAACAACAAGTTGAAGACGACAGTCCCACCAAGCGTTCCAAAAACTGTTATCTCCTAGAAATGCACCCTCAGTAAAGTTTGAAAAATAAAAACTTTTGGAGAAGCATAGGATCAATCCAAGGTTGCAAGTCACCTACGACTGAACTAAAACTCTAGATAAGGCCGACTCCTAGCTAGTGATCACCTACACAACTAAACTTACCAAGAAAAGGGAGAAGGATTACTCGGAAAGTAAAACCTACTACAATAATTAAATTAAAAAAAAAAGTGATACACCACACTACAAGTTATGATACTCAGAAAAACCAGACACTTGAATACTAAGATGATAGAAATGAAATTACACGGCTCATTATAAACATCAACATGCACAAGTATTTCACAAGAAGGTCTGAATGAAATTTTCTCACACAAGGAAAGAAAACTTCACGAAGTTGAGCTCACATCACTTATTCAAACATAAAATGTAACCTGCACATAACAATTTCACAGAAAAGGCATGAAGATAATGACACAAAATTATAAAGAAGGCATTCAAACTTCACTAATACCTTGATCAATCACATGAAATACACAATTTTGTAAATGATAAGAAGGTAAAAATACTCTGATATTTGTCTCCAAGGTAGCTTCTATAAATATCAAATTATATGAATTACAAAATATGTCAAAAATTGATAAATGACTGTCAAAAGTCACTAAGGTCAAAATCTGCATCATTAAGAACCGCTTCAAAATGAGCTACAAACATGAATAAATAGACGAAACCTCCTCTCCCTCAAAAATCAACCAAGAAGATAGGAACCATAAACTGATTGAGGTTGGATTCAACAAATATCCCTAGAATCTAACCACTAGATCTTATTCAAAAGTACTCCAAAAGGGTGAAAAAGTCAAACATGACTTAATCAAACCATAAATTCCTCTAAAAATGCTCAAAGAAGGTAAAGAAAACTATATTGTCTCCACAGTGTGACGATGAAACACTATATTCTCTCCTTTTGTTGGCAACTTACTCATAACCATCCTATATGCCCTCATTTTCATTAAAGATTAACAAAATGAGTTGAATGTTTATAATGACACCTCTCAATTCATTTGATGTACAATGAATGCTCATGCAAAAATAAAGGAAACCACTCTTATTCGAATGACAAGGAAAATAATGATAATGGTGAAAACACCACAGGGCATGTTATATTCAAAGTGGTTTACAACTTTGTCTCATAAAACACTAACGCAAATAAAATGCCTGGGCTTTACATCTAGAGAGACAAGTTCACGGAACATCTAATTCACTGTTTGTAGAAAAAAATAAAATGCCACCAAAAACAAATGGTCGACGTTTTCCTTAGGGCATAAACAACCCTAAAATAAAACCTAAATGCCAAGAGATGAAACATCTCATTTGCACTCAAGCTTCTCGAGGAAGCTGTAGGCTGATAAGAATGTGAAACCCTATTTCCATACTGCTCACGGTCGCCATTATGAGGGTTTCATAGATCTGCACCAATTTGATACTTATTGTGCTTTTTAACTTAGAACATTGTGCATACTTGTTGCTTTGTCTATAATTACTTTGAAACAAAGAAAAAATCACCCATTTCCCTTTTCTTTTTAACTGTCGGCCAACCTAGGATCTGAGCAAACTCGAGGGTTTTCTGAAGCTTTGAAAAGGGTTTTTTGTTGCATTTTCCAGAAAACTCTCGGCCTTTGCAAAATTGGTATGCTTCTAACAAAGTTATAAGCTCAAATCCTAGCTTCCTTGGCTAACAATCGATGAAATCATGTTTTCTTACTTCCTGTGTAACTGTAAATGAGCTTGTGCTCGCTCCTCTTCTTTGCAAATTAATTTTTCTGAGTACGTGTTGCAAAAAAAATAAGGTTTTCTGGAGCTTCTTTGTCTTAAACAGGTCAGGAAGATGAACCTCATTATGCACCTCACTTTTGTTTGTATTGGGTCAAGCTCTTGATCATCGACAAAAAATAAAACTTTATTTGATCCTTTATTCACTAGGAATGTTTCTTGGATGCTTCTTAGATGAATATTTCACACTATGTTTTCTGAGAAGACTATTCTCTTGAGTACTTTCCGTGAGGATAATTTTGAACTCCTAATTTCTTCTGGTTGTACATACTGTATTTTTCTGAGCATTCGGTTGATGTATGAAACTTACACCTGATTATTATACAAAGTGTCTTCATGCTTATATTATTACTCGAAATGTCAAGTAATCCTTTATATTCGTGAACCGATTCATGATTTTTGATGGCTTGCTCTTGGCCAACATAGGGTTTCGCAAACCCTAGCCGACAAACCCTGCATATGGCCGCCATTATGAAATCTTTGGGTTCTAAAGATGCACTCTCACTGCTTTGCATATATAGCCGTATTTGATAGAGAACGTCTTCTATAGGGTCTTCAGCACTGTGATTTGATTGTCATAATCTTGCCGACTACACTGTTGTATTCTTTCATTTCTTTGGTGTAATTTAGGATTGCAAACTCTACCACTACTCTAGTGGGTATTCTATATGCCACGGGTTTTCCAATGAGATGCACTAGTATTTTACCATAATAATGACCATTACTAAAACTCGCTAGCATACTGTGTGAGAAAGTGATTTTGTTCTCTTATTCTTTGAAGGAATGTTGATCTTGTAACAGTGGCTTTGAATTCTTTGTATTTTCTTATTTAACACGAACATTTTCCATTGCTCTATCATCAGGAAGACTGCTATAACATTGAATATATATTTGAGGTAGCAACAAAAATTTACTTTGACAATTTCCTTTTCTTTTGTAATAAGTCAATTTTTTGCCATGCCCTGCTCTCTGTTTTGCACAAAAGTTATTGTAGCTTCTCCATATATCTTGACTGGACTTTTCAGTCATGCTCCTTTAAATGTTATACCACTTTTTTCTTCAATATTGTTATCACTATGTGGCATTAATGACAAATACCCCTGGCTAAGATTATGGATTGTCAAGGTATTCATAGTTTTCATCTCATATCTTCTCTATTGCTAATGACACAAATCATTAAATTTTGCAATAAATCTGAGCCTGACATATGCTTCTTTTTTACAACGATTTCGCTTCGTTTCTTGATTCTTGAATTGTTATATTTAATAGTGACTGCCAAATGGTAATTTTTTGACTGTACATATTGACTGATTTTCTTCAACTACTTCACTGGGCTGCTTTTCAAACCAATAAGTTCTAATTCTAACAAAATTTCATGGATACCCCCTTGTCCACTCAAGAATTCACTGATCTGTTCTTTTTTCATCAATGCTTTGATAGTGGCATGTCATTATACTGCCTTAATTTATCATTGTTTATACCGCTCACTAGTTACTCCATGAAAGGCATGAATACTCTGAGACCATTTAAGTCCAGAGTTTCTGCCAAATGAATCCTTTGATGGTGAATACAAAAAACCAACACCAGATATCCTTTCTCTTTCAAGTGTAATTATTCATTTGGCAGGACTCTCGACTTAAATTACCTTAGGGAAAAATGTAGTTACTGTACCTTTCATTTGCATGCTGGGCTCAACCCTTCTGGGAGCCACATTTTACCCCACATGCTGATACTCAAAATGATTAGACCATACCTTTACTTTTTTTATGCACATTGAGATCAACTGATATATGTATAAGCACATGATCATGTAGCGTATAACCAGTCATTGCTTAGATCCTTAAAGATATAACATCATTTTTATGACTAATGTAGGAATCTGGGCACTTGGAAGGGCTCGGGACGTACAGAAACAATCAGCCTTAGACCACCATTAAAGACATCTAACCAGACATCTAGGCAATGACTGGTTACCCTCTTTACATGCTTATGCCTTTAATTTACATATTTCGTATATTTATTGTTCTTCTTTTGTTTCAAATAAGTAAAGGCCAGTCTCATGGCTTGTGTGAGACTACATGTATATTTTTGTATTTAATGAATAAATATTAAATTATTTTTTAGAAAATATTGCGCAAATCTTTCTATTTTATGTTTATTTTTCGTAAAAAAAGATGATTTTCTTGAACTCTGTAATCTTAATCTTTAAATATAATTGTATTTTATAATGGTGGATACAATGTAAGGGTTTTAAAATGAACCTTTTTTATTGATAACATTATGGTTCTACCTGATTGAGCCTGAAAGTGAAAATCTAGTAACATCTTTGCTGGTGGTTGTTTGGTTTTTTCTTTTTGGTTTTGTTTCTAGTCTATGTTTGGGTTTACTTTGGTGTCCATTCTTTGTCTAGTTTCTAGAATGTTTTGGTAGTTTTTTTATGTCTAGGAGTGCATTCCTCATTTGCCCTAGGTGTTGTTGTTCAATGTATATGTAAAGGCTCGAGCCTATTCTTCTTTTATTAATCAAAACATATCTACATGCATTGTATTGTAATATTGAAATTGAATTTCCTCTTATGGAAAAAGAGTATATATTTGTACAAATTCAACCACTAATAGTATACTTCAAACAATAAATGTGTTTCTACATGTGCAAAATTGTCCATCAAGCCATCACTCTTGCTGGGAGTTTTTCACATATTTTTCTATGATTAAATCATAGTTCTTTTCATTTTTTCTATTCTTTAAATAATACTCAACAGTCTTAAATATTTTAGCATCCACTAGTTGAACTTGAATCAAATAATTTCTAATTATATATTTTGGACAAAAATATTGATATATGTTGAACACATCGAGATAGTGAGAGTGGGGGTGAATTAACATTAATTTAAACTTAATCATCAGTTTTCAAATTAAATATTGGATTTGATCTAGCAGAAGAAAGAAAAATCAATAATCCATACATCACAAAAAAACACCAACATATTTAAATGGGAAAACCAATGAGGGAGAAACCATGATGAGAATTATTTCATAATTTAATATGTATAAGTTACAATGTTTATTTAAGGATCACTGCCTATGGAAGCTCACTTCTCCCTAATGGATTTGTTGAGCAAGATACATTGATAAATGGACTTGTTGAGGAGACACAATAACTGGTAGTAAGATACATGAAATATTATGTGAGAAAAATATGAATTGATCTATGATAAGAGAAGCATGTCTCATATGCTAATGTTGAAATCCCTTTAGAAAATAATTTTTCCATCATGCTAACTTTGTACATTTCATACTCAACTGATATATTTCTTATCAACTTCTTTCACTTGATTTTCTTACAAAATATTTTTTTATTCTGTAAATATCCTCTGCATAACTTGAAAACATCAAATAGCTTGGCTCCAAAAAGACCTTATGATTGAAACATGTGATAGAATATAGGTCAACTTCAAACATGTGTAGTATAAACAAAAATAGGTTATAGATCAATCCAAAACATAAATAAACACCAAACACATCTCAACACATCCTTCAAATCAAATAAAAAGGTTAAGATTAACCATCACTAAAGGAACTTAAATCACAATTTAAACCATATAAAATATCTCTACAACCATCTCCTAAAGTAATTAATCTTCAATTGTTCATGCAAGTTGAGAAACCTATTGCATTGGTAGTAGTAGGGTAATCTGAATAGACTATGGTACTATAACATATTGGATATTGCATTGCAGAGAACCAAAATAGTTGAAACTCACATTTCTAAGCCCTTATACCTTCATCATAACATTCCCAAGTCCACATAGGCATATCTTCTACTCTAGGAAAATGTTGATTAAATTGGTGAACCACTAAGATTGAAAACTCTATTAAAATACTATCCAAATATTAGTCACACATAACCATTGTTGAAGAGATCCTATGATCCAAAACACTGGAAGTAAGAAAAATAGTCATTAGAAAACCTATCCACAAAATTCCAAGGCCAATCCATGCAAGGCAAAATAATGCAGACCAAAATATTGGCTTGTAGACTTAAAAGAAATATATTATTTTGTTACAAATATATGCTTTGTTTTCATTGATGTCAACCAGTGTGGTCTTGATGGATTCTGGTGGATTCTGGTCTGGATATCAATAGAGTTATCTATAGTGATGAAGTGTTTATAGTTATGCTTTTGAACCACTAATATGGTTTGGACATAGATAGTTTGCATTGACAGTTGATCTGATTGATATTAGCATGTTTGAATGTTGTTGATGCTGAGGATAGTTGGAAGTCTGATTATTATGGTCTAGGTGTTGGTTGTCTTGGTTTGGATTTACATAATTGTAAAGTGATATGATTGGCACATGTATTCAAGCTATACTATCAAAGTTAGATGTAACATATTTTTGGTCCAGTGATTGCATGTGAAGTATTCCTTTTATCTATATTTTCTTGTTATATTTTGATTTTAGTCTGAATTAAGCTCTATGTGTTTCATATTTTGGTCTGGTTGTATAATTTGGGTTAGAGATGTGTATACACGTTAACTACAATATTTCTTTTGGATGAGTTGGTATATATATACATACATAGGATATACGAAGTAGAGAGATATATAATGTGTGAAATGTAGCACCCACCAACAAACCCGAAGGAAACTTACTACATGTAGATCCAAAAAGAGTGTAATAATTATTTTTTTGTTTACTAAAGAAGTTCACATTAAACACAAATTAGACATTAAGATAAAGTTTGGCACATTAGTCATGTTTTAATATTAAGTGTTTAATTGTTGTTCATACATTACTTTACTAACACAAGTGAAGTCATGTTTACAAGGTTTAATGGTTTCATCGTTTCCCTAGGGCATTGACGTCAATAATAGACCTACACCAATTATGGATTTATGAATGGTACATTTAGTTTACCATTTTCATATTGGTTCACTTCTATGATCCTAATGATTTATCCTTACCAAGGAACACAACTACAAATGTATGTATGCAAATTAACCTATATCATACAATTCACATGATGTGCTACTATTATTGTCCACTACTCAATGCATTAACCAACAAGTATATTCATTAACTTACTTATGCAATCTACATGTTCATAATACTATTTATGCAACATTCATTTTATGACAACCATACCACAATTATATGTATTCTTATTTAGCTCTTAATGATGTCTATGTACTAAGTCTCATTATAGTTTTGAATATAATTTTCAGCCTTAGTGATATTCTAGTTTCCAAACATCTACTATATCATCAATAGTTTTGCATTTCCCATGCTTAACATTGATAGTCTAAGTTTTTTTGTTTAATGTCATTGTTCATATCATTGATCTCTTAACTATATTCTAACATCTACTAAATTTTACATCCATTTTCACATGAAGATATTGAAGGTATAAGCATTAGTTTATTTACATTGCTAAATATATAACATGAAGAAAGTGACAACATCCATTTTTCCATCACACCTACATATCTACTATCTAACATTTAATTACAACATGAATAATTGTATTGTTGATTTAACTATTTGACAAAATACATTTCAATTACAATTAACTAATTCATCCCATATACTTAGCATGACAACTTCATTCAAGTACTATGAGCTCAAATTAAGGAATATACATGATTAACAAATGATAAGACATTACTAGCAAAGGTATATCATTTTCTTCTTTATTTATACTTACATTTGATTAACTCTTGTTGTTAATTCCATTTGAATGTACCATCTAAAGTAACTCATGAATACATTATTGGTTGTTTTACATAGTATTACAATCATGAGTATCACATACTACTTATACAACATTCTTAAATTAATACATGATTTAATTTTCTCTATCATAAAATAATCAATACATGGATCTGCTCGAAGGGTTCAAAGTCAACATGAAGAAAGCTTCCAATACCAATGAAGAGAAAAAACCCCAAATAGAAAAAAACTCCAACCACCCAACCAATGTGGAACCTAATACCCATTCATTAATCAGTTATCACTTGATTAAAAAAGGGTAAACTCCCTTACATCTAAAGGGTCTAGACTTCATGCATCCTTACAAGGAACCTCATGAAATTCCATCTCTCATGACCCCTCAGTGTCATAAATTATCCCACTCCCTCTACATGGATCTAGAAACCAATAAAACAAGAGGCTCTTACACAGGTAAAAATTTGACACAAAGGCCAACAATGCATACAACAACATACACGTACTTAGAGATGGAGAAACGACACATATAAAAGAATGAGCCTCTTATCTAAAGAATATAACCAACACATAACAATATTGCAACCAAAAAAATAGCAACACTACGAGGTCTTCACACTCGCTATAATAAAATTAGTAGTAAGAACAATCCCTCTTCATGGCAAAATCATCATGAGGGCATGTCAAAACGGGCAAGTAATTCTCATGATACACAAGTAAAAATAAAAAATACATTAGCCATTGGTTTTAATCCGAATGACATAGACGACATCTAGATGCAAAGCATAAACTTAAAATACTCTTAATTGGAAAATGTCAAATTAATGAGCAATCCATAAATATGACAATACAAGGTCATACGCACGAATAGATAATAACATATAGTATTTTTTATTTTTTTTGGCAAAAGTGGCAAGCCACTGATATATATATTAATAAGAAAATTGATTCAAGAGCTCAATGGGGAAAGAATTAGGAAGAAAACCCTATATCCTTGCTCAGATACAATGAAAAAGAGGAAAGGAGGCTATGAGAAGAAGCCCCCCAAAGATCTGAAGAGATAGATAGGACCTACCCATAGAATGAGCCTCTTGGGGGCCAAATTTAGAATAGCAGGTCAGGACGAGACCGGATGAAACCTTAAAAAACTGACCCCCACAATCGGTTATCATGAAGACTAGGAAGCGGAAATCTAGTTGTTGGAACACTGAAAAGCTGCCACGACCAGTTTTCAGTTGTGTTGTACCAGAAATTTGATACCGGTATGTTGTCCTTGTGATTGGTTCATAAAAGGAAAAACCTCCATTACCGGTGCTAGCCGATAGGCTAAGAAGATGGCTTCGCTACCAGTTCGGTTGCCATCATATTTTCCACCCGTAAAAAAATGAGCATATTCTAACTAGCGAAAAACAAAGCCAAAATAAATTTACTCGTCCACGGCGGCGTCCTCATGGGTTTGAATTATATATAGTATTACCAAGTGACATAATACCAATAATAACAACAATACCATTAAATACAACATTGCATTAAAGTAATAATAATATCATTATTAAAATATCATTTTGGTTTATTTCCATCGTATCATTATTTTATTATCTAAATACTTTAATTTATTACTAACAACCGACACGTAAGGTTTATTTATTTATAATCATATATATTGTCTATTATTATGGCACCTTCCACCAGACGTGGTGGGTGTTGCTTCCCAACACACCCACCACTACGTAGTTGGCTTCCCAGCACCCTCCACTATGTGGTGGGTGGTGCTGGCAGCACCAACCACTACGTGGCTTAAATAATATATATTTAAAAAAAAAAAAAATCTTCTCTTCATTAACAGTCTGAAATGGGGGTTTTAACAACAACTTTTGGAAAGATGTGGGGTTTAACAACATCTTTAGGAAAGAAATGGGGGTTTTGACAACACTTAAATGTAGAATTTCAATCCAAGATTTCAATTCTTTTTAAAATAGAGAATTTATTTTAAATCCATTTTTATTTTCGATCATGGAAGGAATGAGAGAAAAAGAGGAGAAAAATCCCTACCTCTTATTGAAGAAAAATAATGGAAGAATTTGCGGCATCCACCAATCTACCAACAACAAAATCTTCCAGCTCCTCCATCCTTAAAAATTTCTCTAGCAATCTTCTACTCCAAAAACCACCAAAATTCCCAAAAATGTCAGGAAAGAAAAGAATCCCCCAAATAAAAACCCTAGCTCCTTTTTTGTCAAAAACAAAATGGAGTAATTAAATATTGAAATTCCATATCACATTCTTTTATGGGATTTTCAAATCCATTTCCTCAATAGGCTTTTTAAAACAACTTTCAAAATAAAAGATTGAATATTAGAATGTAGTGAAATATAATAAGTAAAATATTATAAGTAATATATATGTATGTATCACACAAACTAATTTCATTAAATAATGGACTCAATATTAACCAAATAAAAATTGAATCCGACATTAAATAAATAATACAGTTAAAATGATCAAGGTAAATAAATAATTAAAGATCGTTAAATGACAATAAAGTCAATAACATGAAAATCCACGAATGTTCAATAAATTAAATCAACTTAAAATGTAAATGGCCAAATATAATCTCAAAATCTCAATATGAGCATTTACCAAATTTTAAATGCAGAAATAGCAATAATTGACAATCGTTAAATTTTAATAATTTTTTAAAATAACAAAATTACTAACGAGGCCATTACTAGTATCAAGTAACCACTCAAACATGGTCAATGAAATGCTGAAATTAAATAAGCTAAATAATAAATCAATCACCACTCAGAGAACTTAAACTAAATAACTAAATAATTAACTAACCATGCCACATACTCACAAGTCATGATGATGATGACGACAAGGAAAACTTTCCAAGACTGATAACAAGGACTCAACGTCCAACCTATACCTAGAGTGCGGGAAGGGAACCAATGACATCTTCGAATGACATATTGCCATTGGGAAGAGGCACGCTCACACCTATCAAGCCAGAGGAGCTTGCACCCGGTTGCCCAGGAGGAATGAATGCCTTTTTACCTGCAACCTGCAACAACATGAGATGCATGTGCATACAACATATATAAATACACAACAAACAAGGGGTAGAATATCGCAACAACATAGGGCGCCCACAATGAGTGATGTTCTGTTGATTCTTCTCGTAGACAGTCACACAATAAGAAACTAGTAATAAATACAATCATCACATCATGAGTAAGTCATCTAGGGGTTAGTATTTCCATTGTATGATAAACAAATCAATACCTCTATCAAAATACATGATAATCCAAAATACTAACATTATCTATGCATCAAACTATGACATAAGAGCATAAAGAAATTGGTCAACATCATAATATGCATGTAAATCACATTAAGTCAAAATCACTCGTAACATAAGCATAAATGTCAGGAATCATGGAATCATATAACATCTATCAGTAATAATTAAATAATGTATTGTCTATCAAGGATCATTAGTGAAGCACATATGGAAGCCAAAATATCATTCATGCAATGTGTAAATCCAATCAAGCCTATCATATCCATCATACAAGACAAAGGTCCGATCAAATCTTCTAAGGTGGAAAGAGAATCTTCTCAAAGCTGGACACTACTCTATCATCTGTACAATCATTAAATAATGTGAATCTGCCTAATGCATAGAACCATCCTAGGTAGCTAAAATACCTAACATCCTAATCATAATCCTGAACATCCTTCAATGGCCTCAACAACCAAAAATAGGTGTCGCATCAATCCAATCTGAGGAGGGGCATTACATCCTCCCCCCTTGGGTCCGACTTACTCCTGGAAGTCGCAGTGGTTAAGATACCTCAAGCGTTACTTTGTCCTAACGCTACTTGAAACTTACATGAAAACTAGTTCTACCTCAGCATACTTAGCAATAGATTAACCATACCACCTAATATTGGGCTCCAATAACCATGTATTATTTAGTTAATTTTTAACCGCAGGTGAGATAGTTTACTCTATTTATGTACTTTAACTCTCTCCTCTAACAACTATTTGTGTACACCTAAAAAGGTAATTAGGCCCTTTTGCACAATACTTCCTTCCTAGGCCGCTCCAAATCATTAAAGAGTTCATGTCTTAAGTCGAAGCTAAAGGAAAAATTTCTCAAAAGTGCACCTCTTTAGGCTAATTTTAGTCAATTTCACTTTAAGTTGGGTGACCTACTTCTTAAAATTTGTGGAATTTTGACATATAGAGCATAAAATCTCCTCCTCCATGCTTCTGTTATGCTACTTTGATTTTCTTACCTATTTAAAGAATCATAGGTCTATCCAATCCCAAGAATTTCTATCCTATTTATATTCGAGGATTTATCGATATTATTACTTCATTGGCATATATTTTATCCATTTACTAATTGTCATGACTACTCAACAACCTTGTGAATCTAGTATAACTCTTTGCAGTGTATCTCGCTACACATACTATCCGAGGTCCGAAGGGAACATGATAGAAACAAGATTTAACACATAACAGGTTCACAACATAATCACATTTGGAATGGTCACCATATACAAAAAGAGAGAAATCAAAAAGGAAAAATCCTTAAATTCAAAATCACAAAAAGAAGAAAAATTGCCAGCAAAATCCAATAAAAAATGAATGCGGTAAGTGTCGTGCTTGTGAAGTGTGATACCTGCCGCTACAATACAAACACTCAATAGATCATTACAATCATGGTTAGAAAATTAAAAGAAAATGAAAGATGAACCATGACAAAGAGACCTATCGCCTCCTAAGAGATACGATTATGGATTTTCTCTCAGATCTAGATAAGCAATCCCAGCGACTTGACTACACCTAGATGGAGGATTTGAAATGATGATGATATGCAAACTAGATGAGATTGATTATGCTAGATTGATCCAAGATGATAATTAAGCTAATGATATGCATGACTAAGCTATGATGATGATACAATTAAGCTATAAAGAGATTGATTAAGCTACATGATTCAATAATTATGCTAGAAAATGATCAAATTAAGCTAATGTAATTGCCTATAACAACAATTCTCAAATGATGTGCCTATAGAAATAATGACTAAATTGATAATGAGATGGGTCCTTTGTGCTCCAAAATGGGGGATATTTATAGGATTTCCAAGGCTAGGGGTGAGGTTGCAAGAATCAACGGTCAAGATTGAGTCTAAAGATATCAAGGGTCTATCTGTGGTGAAAAGTGTCAAGAATCCTTGCTCATGACAAGGAAAGTGTCCAAGGTAGGAGACATGTGGCCAAAGTCTCATGTGTCTCAAGGGAAGAATATGCACACCAGAAAGGTTAGAATAGGGAGGTTAGGATGTGCAAGATAGGATAGGGTTAGGCAAACCCAAGGTTAGGTGGAATGAGTTAGATTAGGGAGATGGTTAGGTTAGGTGGTTAGAAGTTAGGAGGCATGTGGGTAATTTTAATTTAAAAATTCAAATAATAGGAAAAGACTAATTAATTTTCAACAACTCATAAATTGATTTGTTTTAATTAATTATGGGATTAGAAGAATTGATTGAAATGGGGGGGAGGATTAATTAATTTGAATTAATTAATCAAAGGGAACCATTGAAATGAACCTATTAGATAAATCCTTAGATTTATTAATAAGTAGATGAAAGGGAGAATTTAATCAAATTTCTAATGAATTCAATTAAATTAGAGAGGGGGATTAATTAAATAATTGATTATTTAATTAACTATCTTCAGACTATTTTTAGGTGTATACATGTTGCCCCTCTTTGAAGAGAGGTGTGATGACGTGTTGATTCAAAGAATAATGTCATTTTGATGATGATGATATTGTTTCGATAGGATGCCCAGACATTGATTGATAAATTGCAGTCTAATGATGCCCCCTTAGGAGATCAATTGAGATAATTGATTTTTAGAGTATATGAAGTTTATGCAAAATTGATATCCCAATTAGAAATGATTTGATTTCTACAATTGTGTATGATGAAAATGCGATTTTTATGATCACAGTGATGTGGTTCTTGATTATTGATAAAGCTTGATTGATTGGATTGATAAGATCGATATTTAGTTGGTTTCAAGAATGACACATCCCGTATAAGACAAATATGATCAAAGCGTCTGGTTTCAGGAAAAATATATCCTATATAAAACTTGATCAGAATGTTTAGTTCTAGGAAAGATCATCCTGTATAAGGCATGATAAAACCGATTTAGATGTGATAAATTGATATAATTGATAAGGTTGATAGGATAAAGAACTGGAAGTTTGTTGATATTAGGTTGTAGGAAGATTCAGATATGTTGATGTTGGTTCTGTTGAGGGGCTAACATAAGATTTGCGTTTGGTCAAAAATATCTGAAAAGAGATGAGTCATCATTCTGATTATGTATACACTTATGATGATACCTTGATGATTCCTATGATAGATTTAACTTTGGATAAGATGAGAATGTGTGATCCCATGCAAGAATGAAATGCAAAGCTACGACTGGACCAGTCATTGGGTTATTGCATTTTGTCATCATTTAACTTTTTAAAATGTGGGAAGTGAGTGGAAACATTGATGGTATAATTAAACCATGATGACTTGAGCACTACTTTCTTGGATTTTTATATTGCAATTTAGCACAAGCATTGAGGAATAATTGAACCAAGATGACCTGAGTGTTGCTTGCGTAAAACAAGCAAGATTAACCATTTCAATACGCAAATTGGAAATGTCTTTGATGATACTCTGATGATCATGTCCTCAGACAAATTTGCACATATTAATGATTAATTTACAGACAACAGACAAGAAAAATATCATGTTCCTTCCTTGTTCCTCTAGTCAGAGACATCCAGGAGTCACTCAGAAATCATGATAGCAAATATCAAGATAGAAAAATTCAACAATCATGTTAAAATCATTATTCAAAAGATATCATCCATTGAAAAATTTGTGTGATGTGCTTAGACTGACATGTGATAGTTTGATGGTTGACAATTTGATCTCATGTTCAACGTTGGATGTGTCTGAGTTTTTGCTTGATAAGAGTTGTCTGACTATTGTTCTCCTTGTTTGATTAAGCTCAAAATGATCAAAACTTTTGCTCCCAGCTAGGTGCAGGAATTTTCCCCAAGCCTAGAAACAAAGTCATTATGATATACCCAATGATCTAAACCATGGCCAGAAGCCATCTGGGATTCCTGTGTATGTACAAAGGCTTTATTATGGATATGAACAACGCTGATGGAAAATGAATGCAAGTGAAAAGATGCATGAACTAATAGATGGAAGAGCTAGCGAACAGATAGGGCCTATTTGCCAGGTTTTCACCAGCTATTTTTATTGCACTTTTTCTTATATTTGAATTTTTTTTTTTGTATTTTGTGATTTTTCACTGTTTTTGGATTTTTTCTGCTTTTTCACTATTTTTTTATTTTTTCTGATTTTTCAGTGTTTTTAGATTTTTCTGCTTTTTCAGACATAAAACTTCTTCAGATGCATGCTATTGATGGGTTCCTCGAGCTGATTTTTGTGTTGTGTTGATAGATGATATGCTCTTGACCCAAATATTGTTCTGACCACAAACAAACCTAACCAGTTTGGTTCAAACTTCCCTTTCTTTTCTCGATTGGTCTGGTTGCATGGATTTTCTTTGACTACTAGTTCCCCAACTTGAAATTTTCTTGATTTGACCTTGTGATTATAACTGCGACACATTCTTTGCTGATATACCTTTAAATGATCAAAGGCATTTTGTCTTCGTTCATGGATCAATTCTATCTCTTCCAATCTAGATACTCATTTTTCTTCATTTGGGATAAGACCTTTTAATGATACTCATAGAGAAGGTATCTCTACTTCTATTGGTAGTATTGCTTCTGATCCATAGACAGGAGAGAAAGGTGTGGTACCTGTTGGTGTGTGGATATTAGTATGGTAGGCCCATAGAGCAGGGTTCAATTGAATATTGCAATCTCTTCCAGCATCATTCACGGTCTTTTTGAGGATTTTCAAAATAGTTTTGTTTGATGCCTCTGCTTGCCCATTCCCTTGTAGATAGTATGGTGTTGAAAATCTATGTTGGATCTTGAATTTCTCACATAGTTTTTGGACATCCTGATTCTTGAATGGTCACCTATTCTCAGTGATAATGGTTATGGGTATTTCATAGTGACAGATGATGTACTTCAAGATAAATGCAACAATTTGTTTTGTTGTGATATTGATGAGAGGTATTTCCTCAATCCATTTTGTGAAATATTTTGTAGCTACAAGGATGAATTTGTGACCATTGGAGGAAGAAGGATTTATATTTCCTACTAGATCAAGACCCCATTGGTAGAAAGGCCAAGATGTTTCCAAAGCATGAAGTTCTTGTGTTGTTGCATGAATCAAATTTCCATAGATCTGACATTGTTTGCATGTTTTATCTATCTAAAAGGAATCACTTTCCATAGTTTGCCGATAATAGCCCAAACATATGAGTTTATTCCAAAAGGTAAGACCACTTGAATGATTGCCACAAATGTCATTATGGATTTCATTTAAGGCCTTTACAGATTCTTCTTGTTCAAGACATCTTAAAAGAGTACCGTCCAGACCTCATTTAAAAAGGGTATCCATGACAAGAGTATAATGGGAGGATTTTCAAATAAAAATTATCTTTTGGTTTTTTGATAAGTTAGGAGGGAGAATATTATCTTTCAGGTATGTGTAGGTTTGGCCATAATGGGAGGAATCATGCCCAACAAGGTGACGTATAGTTTGGGAATCAAGACAATTATGAGTAGGGTAAAACAACTCTTCCACCAGGAATTCATAAAGTTGTTGGTCTTCCTATGTTTTAATTAGAGAAGGAAGTGTTGCCATGGCATCTGTTGCATTGTTGTCATTCCTTGGAATTTTCTAAAAAGTTATTTCTACAAAGTATTTTTTGATATAATCAGCCATCTTTTTATAAGGCATTGAATATTCATCCTTTGTTCGATAATCGTCATTGATTTGATTGATGACAAGCTGAGAGTCTCTAAAGACTTGAAGTTGTGTAATGTTCCATTCTATATACATTTCGATAACTATAACCAAAGCTTCATATTCTGTTGTGTTGTTGGTGCATGGAAAGCTTAATTTGTATGCTTTTGGAATTGTATGACCTTGTGGTGTTATGAATAGAATACCTTCTCCGGATCCATGCTATGTATATGAATCATCAAAGTATAATTGCCATGTTTTTGTAGTGACCATTAGGATATCAGCATCAGGAAACTCATTCTATAAAGGATGATCATCTTGAAGGGGTGCCTCTGCTAGTTGGTCTGCAATGACTTGCCCCTTGATAGAATTTCTATCTACATACTCAATATCAAAATCTCTTAGAATCATGATCCATTTTGCTAGTCGTCTTGTTAATGTTGCCTTGCTGAGCAAATACTTCAATGGATTAATGTTAGCTATCAACTTGATGGAGTGTGATAGTAGATATCATCTTAATTTTTGAGAAGCAAAAACTACCACCAAGCATGCTTTTTCTATTGAAGAATAGTTGATCTCGTATCCTACTAATGTTCTGCTGATGTAGTAGATGGCTCATTCTTTTCCCTCATTATCTTGTTGTGCAAGGAGAACTCCTAATGATACTTCGGTGGTTGATACATAGAGTAACAATGGATTTCCTAGAATTGGTGACATTAGGATGGGTGGTTGCATGAGATTGGCTTTTATCTTATTGAATGCGTCCTCGCATTGATGGTCCCACTTGAAATGAACATTTTTGTGCAATAGATGAGTAAATGGTTGACACTTATCTGCTAGTTGAGCAACAAATCTTCTGATTGACTGTAGTCTTCCTTGAATTGATCTTATTTGACTGATATTCCAAGGAGATGCCATTTCCATGATTGCTTTGACCTTAGCTACATCTACTTCGATACCTCTAGCTGAAACAATGTATCCCAATAGCTTGCCTGAAGTGACACCAAAGGCACATTTCTTAGGATTGAGTTGTAGCTTGTACTTTTATAACATGTCAAAGATCTTTTCTAGTACTCCTATATGGTCTTCTTTGTTGTATGATTTGGCCAATATGTCATCCACATAATCTTCCATGAATGTATGCATCATGTCATGGAATATTGTTGTCATAGCTTGCTGATATGTAGCACCTGCGTTCTTTAGTCCAAAAGCCATGACATTCCAATAGAAAGTACCCCATGGGCATGTGAAAGTTGTCTTTTCCTGATCTTCAGGTGCTATTTTAATTTGATTGTATCCAGAGAAACCATCCGTTAGAGAAAACATGGAGTGTCCAATAGTTAAATCCACAACGATGTCAATGTTAGGCAAAGGAAAGTCATCCTTTGGACATGCATTATTAAGATCTCTAAAGTTTGTACATATTTTGATACTTTTATCTGGTTTGGAAACAAGAATGATGTTGGATACCCATTGAGGATATTCTATAGGTCCGATGAATTCGACATCCAATAATTTCTTTAGTCTTGCTTTGACTAGAAGAGCAATATGTGGATGCATTTTCCTTAATTTATGTTTAACTGGTTTGGCTCCTGGACTGACATTTAACTGATGCATAATAAGCTCTTGATCCAATCCTAGCATCTCTATATATGACCAAGAAAAATTGATTTGCCATCATTTGAAGAATTCCATATATTGTTGCATTTATTTCTTGGATAGAGAAGTTGTTGGATGTAGGATCTTTGGTTTCTTTGTTGTTCCAATGTTAACTGCCTCTATTGGTTTGATTAAAACAGATGATCTTTCTTGATAGTGCACAGGTAAAGTGTTAAATCTCCCATCTTCCGACACCTCAAGGAGGTTTTCACCATTAGATGTGTCCTTTCTTTTTACTTTTTCTTGATCTAATGTTGCCAAGAAATGGTTTTCAGCATTAGACCTAATATTATTTTCTTTATTTTCACTTTTGCGACAAGGAGATTTGGCTCCCACTTGACTGGAAGATGCATTCTTGAAATTCCTAGTGAAAGTTGTTGTGGGTTTGATTGCATTAAGATATATAGATATGGCACGATCATTAGGAAAGGTATGAATGGCAACATGTCTTTCATTTTCCCAATCAATAAGTTTGGGGTGGAATAGAGGTAGGGGGTCATAAGGTTGAGTTGTTTCGAGGGTATCAAAGGTCAAGATAGATGTGTCAAGTTTTTTGATATGTATGTCAATATCTACAATGGTACTGTTGTCAAAATAACCTCACACAAGGAGCTCATGATCATACTCGATTAAGTCCAAGTCAGCCAAATGTGATTCTAATTCAAGTGGGCTAGTTCCTAGTATTTTTCCTACATACATGTGAAATAATCGACTCCTACATCTTCTTCTTGAAGCAATTTTCTTCAGCTAATTCTTCAGAGTGATAGGAATATCATTCCCATTCATTAGAATCTATCTCACTTGCAGCTTGCAATCTACAGATTTGTTCATATAATGTTTGATTTGTTTCTTCTGCTTTTCTTGCTATATCTTTTCTTCTTTCATATTCAACTTCTTCTGGACTGAGATTGAGTTCTTTCAACCTTGCTATGAGCTCTCCTTGATTAGTACCAGGTTCGTGCTTATTTTGATTAAGATTTAAGCCTTCTTGGGAGGTACCATTAGTTTGTTTTTCCTGTTGATTTGAGACTTTATTCTTTTGCCATTTCATGTTTGCTTGTGCTTGTTTCTTGGTTGATGCTTCTTCCCTTTCAATTGTAAGTTGCTCTTGTTTGTTTTCATATTCTTCTTATTGTTAGTTAGATAATGTGTCTTCTGGTAGAGTAACTTGTCCATACCCTAAGTCTCCTTTGTCTATAGCCTGCTGAGTGTAAGTTTGGATAGGTTTTGATATACCTTATTTTCTTTTTCCTATAGGACCTGTTCAAGTGTATCTTATTTTTCTAAGAATGTTAAATCCTTTTCCATACTTTTATGTGGGTATGTGGACATTGTTGATCTTTTGTTGGACTTCTTCATCCTTGTATAGCCATTGTAGTACATCTTTGTCTTTTGTTTCCTTTGATAAGGTCACAACACTAACAAATGCTCCATCAAATATTGGAAGATGTTTCACAATTGGTTGTTGCTTAGAGTTTGAAGGTTTTCCATAGGACTTAGGAGAGAGTGGCAATTGTGATATTGAATATTCCCCATTCCCTCGATCTCTTAACAGCATTTGTTTTTTCATAGTTGACAAAATTGAGGCAAATGATTTTTCTTTGGATTGTGTGTTCGAAGCTGATGCCTCCCTATTATGAGGAAAAATGACTTCTTGAACTAGTTTGAGATTACTACAGTACTAAAAGAGATTTGAATTTGTTGAGATCGTGATTTCCTGCCCATTATAAGGAAACTTTAGGCACTGATGATATGTTGATGGAACAACTTGTATGTCATGTAGCTAGGGTCTTCCCAAGAGTATGTTGTATGATAAGTCCAAGTCTAGAACTTGGCATGATGTGTCTTTCTGTAAAGGTTCCACTCTGATGGGCAACATCACAATTCCCTTAGAGGAATGCTCTTCTTCATCATAGGCTTTGATGGTGACCTTTTTTTGGGGATCAACTGCATCTTCTAAATAACCTAGCGCTCGGAAAAGACTCAAAGATCAAATGTTTAAGCCAGCTCCTCCATCTATTAGGACACATTTAATTTGCATCTTATGAATGATGACTTCGATATGAAAGGGAGAATTATGGGGATGTTGCAAGGACACGTTGTCTTCTTCGGTAAATGATAAGTAGTGAGGGGTTATGAGGTGTCCCACCATGGTTTGGAATTGATGTATATCAAGATCTTCAGACATTGTTGTATCTACTAATGCTCTTTCAAGAATTTCCTTGTGTGCAGGTGAAACATTTAAAATTTCTAAGATGGATATTTGGACGGGCATTTTCTGCAATTGCTCTGCTAGATTATATTGTTTTGTAGTGGATAAAATGTTAGTGGTACGACCTGGCAAAATAAATTTATCTTTTCTTCTTGTGATAGCATGAGCAGGTTCTTGATTTTTCTTTTCTTTAACTGCAATCACATTTACCATAGTATCATATGTAGGAGTTGTTAGACACAATGCACCACTGAGAAGGGGAGGGGGTGAATTAGTGGTTCTTAAAACTTTTCTTTCTTCTATCCTTGGTGAGTAACACCAGTTTGTGAATCAAGCACAATGATGACCTTATTGGTTAGTAATGAGACTAACTCAAATACACACACACACATAAGGGGACATCACATAACACCAACATATATGAGGAAAACCCAAGATGGGAAAAACCTCGGTGAGCAATGTTGTTGGAGTCTACTTCTCCAATCCAACCTCACAGTAAAACACAGCTACATAGTTTAGGGCACCAAACCAAGGAGCACCAACCCCTACCTAATTTAAGGGATACAACCCAAAGGAGAACCAACCCATGACTTTAGGGCACCAACCCAGGGAGCTACAACCCCTGCACCAAGCTACAACTTATTTTTCACAATGTAAACTTCAAATACATAAGTTGTTATTATGTTACAAGTAAATATTGCAACCTTATCAAATATCTTACTCTGTCGGTGAAGTACCTTCTCTACTTTATCAAATCACTCTTCTTCATACTCTACACTTGATGCTTCTCTGCTAGGTCTACACCTCACTCTCTGCACATCACCTGTATCACACTTTGCAGATTCTTCTCTCCGACCGGTTGAATGCTTCAACTAGGTTATCTCTTAATTCCACTCTTTTCACAAAAGCTCGTTGAGCACTTGGTTAATTTTCTCTTCCTTGTAGAAGTCTTCAACTTCACAATCACACCATATTCTTTCCTCTTCAGCAGCCACAAACAATCTCTTTGGCCTTTTTACTTATAGCCCAGATTTCCCGCGAAAAGCCAATTCAAAATCCAGGCGGTTAGTGTTTCCACACCATCCTCGAGGAAAATCAAATCCAATTAGATCTTGAACAATCTGATCTTTCTGACATCTGAATGCATATCTCCACTATAGTCCTATCTCCTCGATCACACCTTTCATTCCTGGTGATTTGATTTTTACCCTAGATAATCATTTGGTCAATAATGAAAGATCTAATTATTTGTTTCCTTCATTGCCTCAATCTTCTTAATTTGTCTTAGTTGGATCGTAGTTGTCTTCCAGACCTCAAGCCTCAAACCCCTATAATCGCTATGCAGCAAGTCCTGTGATTTGTGTGATCTTTTCATTAAAGCTGACCAACCCTATAGCAACCCTGTGGATGTACATTCTATCTTTATCCAAACTCGGGTTTTCCATGTTGACTCCATGTCGACTATTTGCCATCTTGGCACTTCAAGTCGGTCCAAGTAGGATCGCCGACCAACCACCCTAACGGTTTCTTACTTCTTCTGATTTGTTGACCCTTCCGGTCTCAACCATTCTACCGGTTACCTTATCATAGCTGCTATCATCTTGAACTGTCGATGGAACACTCAAACTGGTCTCCAAACTGGTAAGTCCTAAGAATGCTCATTCCCACAATGGGAAGGTCTTCTACAGCTGCACCTTGCTTATATAACCGGTAGACTTACAAACCGGTTACCACTCTTGATGACACCATGTCATCATTCTTCTCAAGGCTCCATCTTCTTTCAGTCAGCTCAGATTCCTCTATTTGCATCTACTCAGCCTTTCCTTTTCCCTGATTATCTTTGACCATATCATAATCGGTTTGTCAAAATGACAAACACTTCATACTTCCTCTATACAGGAATCATACCTTCTCTTCTGGTCTGGTGCATAACCCTGATCTCATGCACTTAGGGCATTCCTTCAATTCACTGGTGGAGTCGATGTAATCCTTCAAGTGTTTGCCTTTACCTCTTCAGTATTATCTCTGTAGACTATGATGCACTCATTGCATAGTAAGAGATAAGCTCCACTTACTTGATGAAGTAACACCTTGTTTTTTGCATTCTGCAATGCTCTTCATGTGGTTTGATGTGAGCACATTTACTGTCAATCATTGCTTCTCATGATGGTTTCTTCTTCATCGAGTGGGAGTTCTGTTGTTCTGCAACCTTACAGTGTACCGGTTCATTGTTCTCTTCTAGTTTTGGTGTGATTCAGGTAACATTCTTCCTCTTCATCACAAACAACCGCTCAAAACACCTCTTTATCTTAGCACACAAGTCAGGTACTAACTTATGGATTGATGACCTCTAAGATCATCTTCTTTACCTTTAACAGTGTTTTGCAACACAAAGTGTTGTCCAATATATCAAATCCTGTACTCCTTCATAATAGTGTTGCACATACATCTCTTCTATCGGTGGCCATCCCATACTAGTTGACATCAATGACAAGACAATTCCAACAATCTCCCCCTTTGGGATTGATGTCAACATATGTAGTATCTGACATACTACAAAATTATTCTCCCCCTTTGACATAATGACAAAGGGCACTGGCAGGATATTATTTCTCTTTGTATGTACCGATCACTGATAGAATACTTTCTCCCCCTTTGTCTTCATTGGATGTAACACTTCCTTTGATGCCACTTGTTATCTTATCACCAGTTGTTACATCTTCTCAAGTCACAACACTTGAGTTGGGGAACATAACCATCAACTGATACCATTTGAGTATGCAAGTCTGATGCTATTGGAACTAAATTTGTAGAAAGATTGATACCAATTGCTGATGTGATAGTGAACACTACTCACCCGTTGGTCAAACTTCAACACCTCTGCAATTTCCATCTCCTACAATCTAGGCAGTCAGTATCCTTCCAAGTTCAAACAAACCGGCTCTTCATTATGAGACTCTTCATGATGAGCACTTGAACTCCCTATGAGTCATACATCTTAGGTCCTCATCTCTGGTTAGGTACAATACCAGAACTCCATTCTTCACCATATACAAGTTGAGTTGTGCATGCGTGATCATCAGATGGTCCTTCAACTACATTTTATCCACCACAGCTTATGACATGGTCTTGGACTTACACAATGCCAGATGATGTTATCATCATGCGAAGAATAAAAAATGGTTAGCCCAAAAGAATACAAGCCTACATGATCAACCACGGGGCAAACATATGTCATTTAGGGCATATCCAATACCACCTGAGACATAAACACAACATTCCTTGCTACTGGGGTTATTGCAATGATTTTCAACTTCATTGTCTTACATAACCTATTTTGCATTTATGTCGGTAACATCCTGCACATACTGGTTAACACCTGATACCAGTTGTTAACCTTTACACATTGAATCATGCAGTAGTGATCCATCACTAATCTATAGCTGTGTAGTCAGGGAAACACTTACACACTCTTGTCATCTTCTTCCTTTATGCCGGCAACAATATTGTTTTCCAAGTTGCCCTCATTACTCAAGGGGTGAATGATAAATTTGATGCATTACTCCCCCTAAGATCCTGCATCTCCTTTAGGCCTTAGGAGATATCACCTATGCATTGAATGCACAGTGCTAGTCCATGGTCCTCTTCCTCCATACTTGCTTAATCTCATTCTTCTCCCCACTTTTGGACTTGGGAGCAGGGTTTGCCCTCTTGTGCTGATGGGCCCTCTCTTTTCTAGTTTTTGCATTACAACCAAAAATAGTGCTATAGTAGCACACAACATCCATACTAACCTCATGACAAGGGTACCTTATAATGTATCGATTTGCTCTTCTTCTTCTTGTCATGTCATTGGAGCCATCACCTAGTCTCCTTGGACACCTTGCTGGAGCAGGAATACCACTCATCTTGTTCCATGCAAGTATTTTCTTTCCATATGCTCTATTTTCACTTTTCTATAGAGCATGGCCATTTTGTCAGCCTCCATGTGACTACAGGTTCCTCTTCCTACACTAAACCTCTCCATGGCTAGATCCATTGTAGTTATGACACACAATCTTTGCATAACTGGGAGAAAGGACATGCATGTATCTACTTCTGGATACATCCTTCGTGTAAGCATGATTTCTATGAAATCCTACAATATCCTTTCTAGATCTGATTCTACACTCCCTTTCCTTATGGACATAAAGATTACATGTAAAACAGTAATCGGTAAAAGATGGCATATGACTTACATATTTGTTCTGCCATGCATGAGAGGATCTTGTAGGTTTTGCATCCCCATCTTTTTCTTTTCAAGAATGGAGCCTTGGTTTTCCATTCTGAGCAGCTCTTCCATCTGATCTCTTCTTCTTCTCCCATACTTGCTTCCCCCTATGGGTGGTAGCATTTCTTTGCCCTCTGCAGGTGGACGGTCCCCTTTGCTACTTCCTCATCTTTTTGCTTTCAGTGAGGTTTCCTTATCCCATCTTCCCCTTACCTTTGGGATCTATATGAAGATATATTTTTGCAACATTGATCTTCACTTTTGTCTGCAAGTCCACACTGGTTGTGGTTAGGTCAATCTATTTTAGAGGATCACTCCTAACTAGAGAGTTATGGGCTTTGTTTTCTTTAAGAAGCCATTGAATTATTATTTTCCTTTATCTCTAATTGAGAGGCTAGATCTTCACACCGACATATGTTTGTATCTTTTGCCTGAGTCTTCAACTCTGAGATGCATTTCTTAGATTCTTCAAGGCAATTGACTAACCAATTCTATTCCACAATAGCAACATTATTGAATAGCTTTTATTCTTTTTTAACTCTATTGAGTTTTTCAACTGTATTTACAAGCTTTCCTTCAAGGTCAACTTTTTTTGCTTCTTCATCATCAGAGGCATCTTTATGGCTAGAACTATCTGCCATGTCTTCCTCTTCATCATCATCACTTATCAACACATCTTGTTGAGGAGAGGTGATTGCCCAACCACTTTCATATTCTTGGGCCACAAGAAGTTAAACCCCTTCTTCTTCACTGTGGTGGTTGCTAGAAGATCCATCTTCCTCATCCTGATAAATATGAGATGTATTTCTCACATTTCCTTAAAATGTAGGATCTACTATTGAGGGTTCATTTCCATAGAGCTTCTTCAATCTTTCCCACAAGCTCTTTGCTATTTTGTACCTATCCATCTGTGAAGAGACATCACTGGTGAGCCCACTGAAAATAGCCTTCATGGCTTCTTCATTGCACTAGTTTCTTATTTATTCTACACATCTAGTAGGAAAATTGACCTTTCTAGGGAGACTATCAACTACTAACATCCATACATCAAACCCAAAAGAGGATAAGAAAACTTCCATTCTGCAACTCCAAATATAAAAATTTGAACCATCAAATACTAGAGCAGAGATAGATACAAAACAAACCATTGTGTCCTTAAGCCAGAATCTACCCAAGTTGGAGAACACTATTCTAACTAGGAACCTATGCTCTGATACCAATTGTTAGACACAATGCACCACTGAGAGGGGGAGGGGGTGAATCAGTGGTTCTTAAAACTTTTATTTCTTCTATCCTTGGTGAGTAACACTAGTTTGTGAATCAAGCACAATGATGACCTTACCGGTTAGTAATGAGACTAACTCAAATACACACACACACACACACACAAGGGGACATCACATAATGCCAACATATATAAGGAAAACCCAAGATGGGAAAAACCTCAGTGAGCAATGTTGCTGGAGTCTACTGCTCCAATCCAACCTCATAGTAAAACATAGTTACACAGTTTAGGGCACCAACCCCTACCCGATTTATGTGATACAACCTAAAGGAGCACCAACCCCTGACTTTAGGGAACCAACCCAAGGAGCTACAACCCCTGCACAGAGCTACAACTTAATGTTCACAATGCAAAATTCAAATACATAAGTTGTTATCATGTTACAAGTGAATCTTGCAACCTTATCAAATGTCTTACCCTGTTGATGAAGTACCTTCTCTCCTTTACCGGCTCACTCTTCTTCCTACTCTACACCTGTTGCTTCTCTCTTGGTTCTACACCCCACTCTCTACACATCACCGATATCACACTCTAAAGATTATTCTATCCGACCAGTTGAATTCTTCAACCAGGTTATCTCTTAATTCCACTCTTTTCACAGAAGCTCATTGAGCACTTGGCTGATTTTCTCTTACTTGTAGAAGTATTTAACTTTGCAGTCACACCATATTCTTCTCTCTTCAGAAGCCACAAATAATATCTTTGGCCTTTTTACTTATAGCCCAGATTTTCCACCAAAAGCCAATTCAAAATCCAGGTGGTTAGGGTTTCCTCACCATCCTCAAGGCAAATAAAATCCAATCAGATCTTGCATGATCTTATCTTTCTTACATCTAAATGCACATCTCCACCATAGTCGCATCTCCTCAATCAGACCTTTCATTCCTAGGGATTTTCTTTTTACCCTATATAATCCTTTGGTCAATCACAAAATATATGTCAGGTTGTTTCCTTCATCACCTCTATCTTCTCAATTTCTCTTAGTTGGCTCGTACTTGTCTTCCAGACCTCGAGCCTGAAACCCCTACAATCGCTCTATAGCAAGTCCTGTGATTTGTGTGATCTTTTCATTAAAGCTAACCAACCCTACAACAATCCTGTCGATGTAGATTATATCTTTATCTAAACTCAGGTTTTCCATGTTGACTCCATGTTGACTATTTACCAGCTTGGCACTTTAAATCGGTCCAAGTAGGATCAATGACCAACCACCCTAATGGTTTCTTACATATTCTGATTTATTGACCCTTTTGGTCTCAACCATTCTACTGCTTACCTTATCATATCTTCTCTCATCTTGAACTATCAATGGAACTCTCAAACCAGTCTCCAAACTGGTAAGTCCTAAGTATGCTCATTCCCACAATGGGAAGGTCTTCTACAACTACACCTTGCTTATATAACCAGTAGACTTACATACCAGTTACTACTCTTGGTGACACCATGTCATCACTCTTCTCAAGGCTCCATCTTCTTTTAGTCGGGTCAAATTCCTTTGTTTGCATCTACTCAACCTTTCCTTTTCCCTGATTATCTTCGACGATATCACAATTGGTTTGTCAAGATGAAAAACACTTCATACTTCCTCTATATAGGCATCATACCTTCTCTTCTAGTCTGGTGCATAACCCTAATCTCATGCACTTAGGGCATTCCTTCAATTCACCGATGGAGTCGGTGTAATCCTTCAAGTGTTTGCCTTTACCTCTTCACTCTTATCTCTCTAGACTTTGACGCACTCACTGCATAATAGGAGATAAGCTCCACTTACTTGATGAAGTAACACCTTGTCTTTTGCATCGTGCAATGCTCTTCATGTGGTCTGATGTGAGCACATTTACTATCATTCATTGCTTCTCATGATGGCCACTTCTTCACCCAGTGGGAGTCCTATTGTTCTGCAACCTTATAGCGTACCGGTTCATTCTGCTCTTCTAGTGTTGATGTGATTAAGGTAGCATTCTACCTCTTCATCACAAACAATGGCTCAAAACACCTCTTTACCTCAACACACAAGTCAGGTACTAACTTGTGGATTGATGACCTCTGAGATCATCTTCTTTTCTTTTACCGTTGTTCTAAAACACAAGGTGCTATCCAAGATATCACATGTTGTACTCCTTCATAATAGTGTTTCACATACATCTCTTCTATCGGTGGCCATCCCATACCGATTGACATCAATGACAACACAATGCCAACATCTATTAGGACACGTTTAACTCATGTCTTATGAATGATGACTTCAATATGCAAGGAAGCATTATGGGGATGTTGCAAGGACATGTCATCTTCTTTGGTAAATGATAAGGAGTGAGGGGTTATGAGTTGTCCCACCATGGTTTGGCATTGATCTATATCAAGATCTTCGGATGCTATTGTATCTACTAATGCTCTTTCAAGAATTTCTTTGTGTGCAGGTGAAAGGTTTAAAAGTTCTAAGATGGATATTTGCAAGGGCATTTTTTGCAATTGCTCCTCCAGTAGATTATATTATTTTGCAGTGGATGACATGTTAGTAGTAGGACCCAACAAAACAAATTTATCTTTTCTTCTTGTGATAGCATGATCAGGTTCTTGATTTTTCTTTTCTTTAACAACAATCACATTTACCACAGTATCATATGTATGAGCGTACTTTACCTTTCCTTTACCCTTACCATTATTTGTTGCTGATGATTCACCCTTCTCATAGTTTGGAAGCAGAGTTTTAAATGTTGTATGAGATTCATTTGTCGTATGTACATCCACATTACTCCATTATTAATCAAATCTTGGATGACATGTTTCAACCGCTGACAAATATCTATGTGATGTCCCTTGTTTCGATGGAAATCACAATAATGGTTATCATTCCACCAAGGGGGTTTTACTTGAGGTTCATATTTCCTTCCTTCTAGAAAAGTAATCAATTTGATTGTGAGAAGTGTCTTCAATTCTGACCCCATTGGTTCGCCAATGTTTGTAAATTTCCTTCGAAAGAAATTGTTGAAAGTTGATTTTTGGTGATTGTTGTTTTGTTGAGTTGTTGCTGAGTGAGTGGATAAATTGAAAACTGGTTGTTTTTGTTTTACATTGTTGTTATCCGCTATTCCATCATTGATGACATTTCAGTTTCTATTTCAAAATTTAGGCTTATCATTGTTATTATTACTAACATTATTGTTAGGAAGATTAACGCCTTGTTTGTATAGCTTCAACTCGCTGTTCTTTACCATAGCTTCTTCTATTCTGATACCATTATCAATCATCTTTTCAAAATTTTGATGGCATTGCATTTTTAGATGATAACTCATTTGTCCATTTAGGTTGTCAATGAATATGTCTATCTTCTCATATTCTGACACCGTTAAAGGATATCATGAAGCTAATCGTCTCCATCTCTATAGAAATATCATGAAAGGTTATCCACTCTTTTGTTTAGTGTTACATAAATTGAGCATTGTTACCTCATGTTGAATGTTAAAAGAGTATTGTGAAACAAAATTATCCACCAATTCGGTGAATGATCTAATTCCAAGTGGGAGTTTTGAGAACCATTCCATAGCTAATCCACTTAAGATTTTTGGAAATAATTTCATTAGATAGGTATCCTCATGTGCAAACTCCATACTCAGCGTGCAAAATTCTCATATATGATCCTGGGGATCAGTGCTTCCATTATATTTAGCGTATCGAGGAGTTTCACAACCTGTAGGAAATGGTATAATGTTTTGATTTCTATCGAAAGGGTAAGGACAAATTTCTTGAAACGAGTATCTTCTAACAGTTTCACTTTGCATATCTTGAATTTTTGTTTGCAGCATTTTTATTTATTGTGTAACAGATGTGATAGGATTATCAACATGATTTGTCCTTGTATGAGTGTGTGTTCTAGTATGATCTTGGTCTCTTATTGTCTCATCTCGAACCCTTCTTATGTCTTGATTAGATTTAACATGGTTGAGAATTTTGACGTCATCCTTTTTGGGAATGGAGGTTTCCTCATTTGTTCTTGTGTTATCGGGAATTGATGTGTCATACATTTTGAGACCAAAAATATCCTCATCTCGTTCATTATCAAGGGAAGAGTCACTTCTCTTTTGTGATAATATGCTCACATCAAAATCTTGGGGGAGTGTAGTACCAGATCTAGCTAACATTAGGAAGTATTTTTCTTTTTCTCCCTCCAATATTTTCTCCATAAATTTATCAAATTTAGGATCTTGTTTGATTTCTCGGAGATGTTGTTCTATTATTTCCCCTTCTTGTATTTCATTTTCTTGTTCCATGTTTCTATAATCTTCAATTATTTCCAATGTTTTGATTTTCATTTCTGCGATCTTCCATCTCTTCGCTCTAGTTAAAATGGGCATACATGTGTGTTAGATATTGTGAAAGGATTCAATTGTCTAAAAGTAGTTTTAATAAGTGATCAACTATCAATCTAAATATGATAAAGTGATATCACATGAAAAGATGGTCCAAGTGTTTAAAAGTTGGCAAGATTTCTGATCTTCGGTTTTGGAGTGCAATGATGATGATTTTGATAAAACCAAGTCCAATAGGAATGATATATCCTACGATTTGGGACAAAGTTATCCTGATCAAATGTTTCATTTTCATAATAGAGGATGATAGATCCCGATGAGAAACTATGTTTTGAGTAATCAGTTTATCAAAGAAGGTGATAATGCACTTTGAGATGTGTAGATCTTGAACTTGTTGAAGGCGAATAGTTGAAAATCTTGAGGTGTCTATTTCTAGAATCCAATTTGATAGATGATAACTTGATCAAGTGAACCAAGGAGACAATCTAAGCACATAATGACAAATAACAAGTGTTTATGCTCACTGTAAATTGACCAAGCAAATAGGACAGGTCTGAAAAGGACATGCAAGAAGACAACTCTAGACAGATAGAGACATAAATTTGTATGACACCTTATAGAACCTTGAATGACAATTTAGACAGGCTCATACGACAAACAAGAAATCTCGCACGACAAAAGACATAAACTCGTACGAGATTTCTCACAGAACTAGATGACAAAAGATGACATAAAATTATTTGCTAAGATGACTCGTACGACAATTCCCACTGAACCAAATGATAAACTAGATGCTTTGTATGGCAAACTAACAAACTCATACGACTGAGGACAGAACAGAGAAAAAAATTTGTTTGGACATAGTTTCGATCAATGAAGTTTGATGTTTTTCTTCTATTTTCCAGTTTTAGATGTCTGATTTTCTGTTTTAGGGATGAAGACACAACAAATATGTGATATGATAAGTGACCTCAAGCACAACATGCTAAATCCTATGGAAGTTAGCTTAGAGAGAAAAAATTTGCTTGCAAACCTAAGTACACACCCAATAGCTAATCAGAATATGGCTGTTGAATATCATGCATTGGATTCTCAACACCATATTATCCAACTCAAAACGCTAATGGGAAAATGATATGACAAGTGTATTGGGAGAGTTACTATCTCTCTTACACAAATATTATCCCCCTTTCAGAGGTGAAGATCGGGTAGCTTCTAATTTTAGTCGGAACTAGTAAGGGATCCATTCAGCACATCAAGGTATAAACTCAATTAAGAGGTCTCCCAGCCTTGAAAACCAAGGTTTGATAATCCCGAAGGTATGAAGGAGAGCTATTCCTGAGCACTGTCATTGACTTTATTTTCATCAAATCTATTGGCATTTTTTATGTTTTATGTTGTGGTTGTCATTGATGGACACACACTTGCATTGAGATCCTCTTTATATGTATGAGTTAGAGAACAACCGGTATTTGGTTGTATTATAGTCTTTATACTATTGATGTTTTGCGGAATGTGTTTCCCAGTCTGAAGCGGCATGTTAACCTCAAGCAGTACGAGGGATTAAAGTGGCATAACACATTTCTACTAGTCTTCATTTCTGTCAAACCGGCAACCGACACTTTATATGAACTGGTATACTCTGTGATGAGTTACCAACCGACATTGTGTGATGAGTTACCATCCACTGATTGTTTGAAGGTGTCGACACTATAGTGGTACTTTTTGTGGCATATTACCAAGTATGTCTAGGTTCATTAAACCTAGGAAATTGTAATGTAATCCTATTGGACCGACATGAAATCAGTTTCCTTTGTAAGGACATCATGTCTAGGGTTTTAGGTTGTTGAAGTTGTTGTTGTTGTGATAATTGATATTGCAGCTAGGGTTTAAGGTGGTTGAGGAGTTGGAAAGAATATGAATGTGTAGAAGACTGAAGTAATGCAGGAGTGCATTAAGAACGAGCTATCAAGGATCTAACCGAGTAGTCTGTGTTATTAGATAGATCAAACACTTGTTGATTACTCACATCTTTGACAAGTCTGTAGCCTTTAACCGGGTAGGCCCAAAAGCCTTTTGTAAATCCTCTAACAAGGTGGTTCACATCTGTGGATCTAAAATCCTCTAGCAAGGTAGTCTTTAATCGAACTTATCTCCTAACAGAGATTGAGATTCCTAACAAGATATGTTCTGGTAAAGAACATTGTAAGAACTTAACCGGTCTGGTTCCTATTCTACAGATAGTTACTTGTGAGTTCCATCTCTCTGTGGTTTTTCCCATTTGGGTTTCCACATCAAAATATCTTATGTTATGGTGTTTGTGCTTCTGTGGGTGAATGCATTATTAGCTATTTGGTTTGCATGTTTATTAACTAGTTTGTCTGTTAAATTGTTTTACCGATTTACTGCTAGTCTTGCAAAGTGTTTAAGTACAAAGATTTCTGGCATACTAATTCACCCCCCCTCTTAGTATTCATCAATTGGTATCAAAGCTGACTTTTCTATAAGTTTAACCACTTGGAAAGAGATATGGGGGAATACACATTGAGGGTACTGACCCACTGGCTCACTTAGTCTGAGCAAGCCTATGATGATCTTATGGTCAAATACAAGGCACCCCAAGCAAAATGAAGATAACATGCAGAAAAGTTGATGGAGCTATCTAAAAATAGTTCTTCAGATGAAGCAGACATGGAAGCCCTAATTGTTGAAGTAAATAAGTTGAATGAATTAAACTCCAACCTGAGAAAGGAGTTGGAAGGATTGACTATCTGGATGTATCAAGAGCTTGAGAACCAGAGAAAAGATGAAGGCCTAGTGAAAGAAAGAGATCATGAGAACTCCAAGCTGAAACAAGAAATGAGTGCCCTAAATGCTCAACTCCATGAAAGCAAAGGTGGAAAAGGAAGACATGCAAGGAGAACTGAACACTGCCATCTTTGAGAATGAAAACCTGTTGGAAGAAAATGCTGCTATTTCCAAAGAACTCTCTGAGTCAAAGGAAATACTTGCTAAGTTCAACAAGAGTATTGTCAAGCTAGAGAAAAAGCTTGAATTTGCCAAACCGGTCAAGAATACCAATGGACTTGGTTATTCCATTCATGAGGAAGGGGAGACCTCTGGTACAAATGCTGGATCAACAAAGAAGCAACCGACATCAAAGGATAAAGGTAAGAAAAAGTTTAAATATGTTTGCTTTAACTGTCTTAAAGAAGGACATACTGTAAATGTGTGTAGGAGTAAGGCTTACAACAATTTTCCTTATTTCCTAAATGATAAGCCTAGATCCTATAGATTTGATGGTAACTATTATGCATGCAACAAGTATGGGCATAGAGCATCTGAATGTAGGTCTGTTATGAATAACACTGGAATATATCCTTACAGAACCCAGGGAGCTGGTCCTGAACCTTTTGTGAACTGGAATCACAACTGGTTTAATGCCTTCAATCATCAGCCAAGAAGCGGTGGTTATCAAGCGACAACCAGATGGAGAGAAAATTGTATGATCTATCATGATCATGGTCATACTACTGCAACATGCAAAAGGAAGAATGGGAACATGAACAATGGACCTTGGAGAGCACCTGGATTGGTTTGCTATCACTGCAACAAACCGGGTCACATTGCCAGATTCTGTAGATCAAGAAAGAACATATCTGATGATATACTAGTCACTCGGAAAGGAAACATTGATGTTGACACTGTTCAAGCGGACATGAATAAAATCAGGAAGGAGAAACCAGTGGTGTTACAAGAGGAACCGATTTCTGCACCTAGTGTGGAAATCACGGAACCGACAAACTAAGCTTCAAAAAGCTTAGGGGGAGCAAACGGCTAAATATTTCGAACCCCCGATTTACACCAATAAAAGACCTTAACCGGTATGTTATACTTGTCATTTGGTAGAAGACCAGAAATGGTAAAAAGGCAAATTAGGGTTTATGCCCTTATAAAGGAGCATTAATGATAGTAGGTGAGGAATATGTTTAAAAGCATTTTTCAAATCATTTCTTACTATCAGTTTTCGAGTGAAGAAAATTTTTTCAAAGAGGAGAGCGATGAAAAGGCGATTTGAGCAGAGACTTTGAGAAATTGAGAAACCACGAAGGAGATTCAAATTCAAACTAGAAATGGTCAAGTGGAGAACACAAAATGGTGATTCAGCAACCGACGCAGTGTGAAGTGAAGGAGAATCGGTAAGCCCTAATTTCACATGTTTCAAAAGGTATTTCTTGAGTTCTTAAGATTTCTATCATGGCTTCCACATCTCATACCAGTTCTAGTGCATCTGTTGAGTCTGCAAGTTTTATTCAACGGAAGTTCAAGTATAATTCCCTATCACAAGTTCCAACTGGTGTGATAGTAGAAGAGGGAATTTCTGACTACATAGATTGCAAAATAGAAGACCTAGGGTCTCTAGCTATCCACACCTAGTTAGGTTTATTTTGTGGTAAAGTTAAGAAGATCAAACCGGAGTTTAATATTTTGGAAAAGAAAAAGCTCCACAATGTTGTTTACTTCCTGGAAGATTTCATAGAGGATCATATAAGGATCATTCTGAACAGAGTCCATGGTGATAAGATGTACCTAGAGAGAACACATGACATCACGCCACAGGCAATTCATGCAGTCACCAGATTCTACAACATAGGGTAAGTGCCAACCCTAAGAATGGTAAGCAAAACTAAAATTTCCAAGCTCACCGGTTCAGTGAGCGACTCACATGGCATGACAGGTAAATTCTATCAAGGATGATTTGGTTAAGTATGCATGTATGGTGATTGGATACCGGACATTTTGAGCCAACAAAATTAACTTTGTATCTACTGCAGCGGTAAATGTCGCTTACCGGATGATAAAGGAGAATGCATCATTTGATCTGTGCACTTTTATGTAGAGACAACTCCTATTGAATCTGAAGGTGATCAAACAGGATAATGCACTTAGGTTCAAGTTTGGACAACTACTGGTTGGCTTGTTCTTCTATTTTCAAGGCTACTTCCAGGAGTAGGAGATGTCCAATGGTCTAGTGACCAACCGGTGACCAAGCAAATCAAGGAAAAAATTGAAGCAATTGGAATCGGCTACCTTGATGTTCTGAACAAGTATTTTGATGAGTTCAGAAGGAAAATGAGCCAAAGAGTGAGGATATCAGGTGACATCATCAAGAAATATGAAGACGACATCTGCTTCACCATCCAAGTAGATAAATTGCATAATGGAGGCTGTTGAGCCTAGACAGGAAGAAGTGGAGCCACTGGGCTATGAGGTGATGTACGATATGCTGGAAGGGTATTCCTCTATCCTTATTGCCTCACTGCTTGATCCTAAGGCAAAGAGAACCGACACCTACCTAGAGAGGATAGCACCGGTTGAGGAACCACAAGCAATGAAAGAAAAGGAACTGACAATGAAGAAGGCAAAGGCAGTGCCTGTAGCATCAACACCGGTTACTACTGCAAATCCAAAAGTGACTAAGTGGTCACTAGCTAAAAAGAAACTAGAAGCTACACTGGCTAAAGTGTTCTAGAGAAAGAGGAAGACAAGGAACACCTCTCCAGACTCAGAAGAAACTTTATCTGAGGAAAAGCCAAAGAAAACACGTCAAACAAAGAGGAAGACAAAGAATAAAATGAAATCATCTGCACTGGTAAATATAGATATATCTTCCTACAAACCTTTGACACATTGTCAAAGAACAATAAAGAATATTAGGAGAAAAGTGCTAAATTACTTACTTGAGTGTTTTAATGACTTTAATGAGGATGAAAAGGAAGCGGTTGAAAAGGAAATAATACAGTATTTATGTGTTAATGACTAGTCGCCCTCAGAGTTTAAATCGCAGACACTGGATTCTTTATATATGTCATTAGACAATAGATGACACATTGCCATAGAGAAAGAACAGGAAATTATTGAGAAAGTTTTTGCACAGTACTTTCTCGACCTCTCAAATTCTGAATTGTTTGATGTTATTGACCAAAATAAAGGACTCTTCTTCACTAGAAAAAGAAGACTCTGGTTGTTAGAAGGTAGAGTTGCTGATGTCGAAAAAGACACTCATCTATATATGAGAACTGCTGTCTAGACTCACAAAGTGCATCTAGCCAACCGACAAGTTGAAGAAGAACTGGTTATATCCAAACTGGACAAAGTATTTGATGATGAAGGAAATCCGGTTGTTGAACTGATCGACACTATTGATGTCGATGCTCTGGACGTTGAGGATGATACTCAGGAAATACCATTTGAGGCAATAGGATAGAAACAATAGGCTAAACAGGCTGATAAGCAAGCCGAGGAAAGATATGAAGTGGCAAAGGAACAGGCAGAGCAGAGGAAAGAGGAAGAAGAAGTGAAGCAGAAAAGGGATGAAGAAGAGAAGAAGAAGAAAGATGAAGAAGAGAAGAAGAAGGATGAAGAAGAGAAGAAGAAGAAAGATGAAGAAGAGAGAAAGATGAAGACTGAAGAGGAGAAGAAGAAGAAGGAGGAAAAAGAGAAAGAGAAGCAAGAGGATGAAAAGAAAAAGAAGGAAGAAGAAGATAAGGAACAAGAGAAGAAGAAGGAAGTAGAGAAGAAGAAGAAGGAAGAGGAAGAAAAAGAAGAGGAAAAGAGGAGAGAAGCAGAGAAAAGGAAGAAGGAAGAGGAGGATGAGGAAGTGGAGAAGAGGAGAGAAGCAGAGAAGAAGAAAGTGGAAGAAGACAAAGCAAGAGAAGCAGAGAAGAGCACCCAGATGGAGACTCCGAAGGCAATCGGGAGTCAAGACAAATCGGCTAACCTCACCAGTCCTATTGATCTCCAATTTGCAAGTGAAATGGAGATAATGCAGAGTATCAAGGTAGCTCAAGAGCACCTTGAAATCATTCGACGGAAAAAGGAGCAGGATGTAATTCAAGCAGCTGTGGATACGCTTACTGGTTTGATACCCAGTACAAATCTTCCAAACACCAATTCATCACTAGCTAGACTTAAGCTCCTATGCACAGTAGTGGATGATCAGGTGCAGAGCCTTGAAGAGGCAGTAGAGGCTAATGTCAAGATGGAGCATCAAAAAGCTCTTAATATAGCTCTGGTGAAGAAGTTGAATGAGCTCCAGACTGAACTGAAGAAAGAACAAAAGGATATAAGGGATGTTGTAGATGAGGGGAATTTGCTACTCAGCAAAATTTGCCAACCCCATCTGTTCTATGATGATGTGCTAGCTCAGAAGCAAAAAATTGAAACGGACATACAGTCCTACTTGAGCATATTCAAGCTGCCTTATGAATCCTTTACAACTTATGGGCAAACCATTCACCGGTTTCACATCCAGTCAGCGAAAATGGAGCAAGAGATCAGCACTCGGTCTAGAGATTTGTAGGAGCTACAACTAGTTATACTCCCATGATTACAAATTCTTCAGAAGTGCTATCTGAACCTGGATGCCCTAATAGTTACACAGGAGATGAGCACAATTGATGCCATGGAAGAACAGGTCTCCCAGATGCAGACAAAGTGAGAAGTAGCCACCTCACTACTTGAGTCTTGGTCTTTGTCATTGAAACAATTTTTGCAGGACTTTAAATCTATTTTTGACAAGTATCATTCCTTGTTGTCATAAACTTTTATTATTTTTAATATCAAGTGAAAACAGGGTTGTTCAGTTGTACTTTGTCATTGTTGGCAAAGGGGGAGAAGAATTCTATTGGGAGAAGTATCTGGTAATCAAATTTTGATTATATGCTCTGTATATCTCAAATGTTTATGCTCTATATGCAAAATTTCTATACATTGTATTGTTAAAGGGATAGTGTATATGCTTAGGGGGAGCAATTTTGTTAATGGCATGATTTTGTTGTAAAACACTTAGATGTCAAAATTTTATTTTCCTAAGTGTTGCCATCAATGCCAAAAGGGGAAATTGTTGGAATTTTTGATGTTTTATGTTGTGGTTGTCATTGATGCACACACACTTGCATTGAGATCCTCTTTATATGTATGAGTTAGAGAACAACCGGTATTTGGTTGTATTATAGTCTTTAGATTATTGATGTTTTGCAGAATGTGTTTCCTGATCTGAAGCAGCATGTTAGCCTCAAGTGGTACGAGGGATTAAAGTGGCATAACACATTTCTACCAGTCTTCATTTTTGTCAAACCGACAACCGACACTTTATATGAACCGGTATACTCTGTGATGATTTACCAACTGACATTGTGTGATGAGTTACCATCCATCGATTGTTTGATGTTGCCGACACTATAGCGGTGCCTTTTATGACGTATTACCAAGTATTTCCAGTTTCATTGAACCTAGGAAATTGTAATGTAATCCTATTGGACCGACATGAAATCAATTTCCTTTATAAGGACATCATGTCTAGGATTTTAGGTTGTTGAAGTTGTTATTGTTGTGATAGTTGATATTGCGGCTAGGGTTTAAGGTGGTTAAGGAGTTGGAAAGAATATGAATGTGTAGAAGACTAAAGTAATGCAGGAGCGCATTAAGAATGAGTTATCAAGGATCTAACCGAGCAGTCTGTGCTATTAGATAGATCAAACAATTGGTGATTACTCACATCTTTGACAAGTCTGTAGCCTTTAACTGGGTAGGACCAAAAGCCATTTGTAAATCCTCTAACAAGGTGTTTCACATCCATGGATCTAAAATCCTCTAGCAAGTTAGTCTTTCATCAGACTTATCTCCTAACAGAGATTGAGATTCCTAACAGGATCTGTTCTAGTAAAGAACATTGTAAGACCTTAACCGGTCTGGTTCCTATTCTGCAGATAGTTACTTGTCAGTTCCATCTCACCGTGGTTTTTACCATTTGGGTTTCCACATAAAAATATCTTTTGTTATGGTGTTTGTGCTTCTGTGGGTGAATGCATTATTAGCTATTTGGTTTGCATATTTATTAACCAGTTTGTCTGTTAAACTGTTTTACTGGTTTACTGCTAGTCTTGCAAAGTGTTTAAGTACAAAGATTTTTGGCATACTAATTCACCCCGTTCTCTTAGTATTCATCAAAATCATGTTTATTTTAGAGTGGGTTGGACTACTTGGTGTTAGCCATTCCCACTTGGGTCATTCCCCTCTCACCAGCCTTAATGGCTTTGGCCATATAGGCTCCTTTGGAAGGCAGGCCCGCTAAAGATATGCACTATTGAAAGAAAAAGATGAGTCTATTTTTCTGATCACCTGAGAAAGGTGAGAGCATACTTGCCTATCATCAAAACACATAAGACATGTTTTTTCATTTTTATTAGCAAAATAAGTGTGCCTAGAAAACTTAAAGAAGATACAAATTTTGGTTGAGTCCTTCTAGGAAACTTGCGAAATAGATATGTTAGTAGTCATGATGTGTTTTAATAAAATAAAATTTTGATAAGCATAATCTTTGATAATCGTCCTGCAAAAACTAGTTAGTTTCTCAAAAAACTCACAAACAGACCAAGGTTAGCATTAGTAATAATCAAATTGAAGCATGAAAACCCTAAAATGTAATCTATTTTGAAAACACAGAAGCAAAAATTCATACAAAAATTCTCACCTGATCGTATAACAATTCTCACCTGCTTGTACAAGGGCACAAAGGAGCTCATGCAAGACAAAAAGGGAACTCATACAAAATTCTGAATCGGACCCAACCAAAAACCTGCTAGATTGAAAATTTGATGATGTTAAGAGGCCCAAAATGAGATTTTCGGCCCCACAGTAGGTGCCAAAATGTTGTGCCTGTGAAGTGTGATACCTGCATCTGCAACACAAACACTTAGTAGATCATTACAAGCATGGTTAGAAAATTAAAATCAAATGAAATATGAACCATGACAAAGCAACCTATCACCTCCTAAGAGATGCAAGTATGGATTTGCTGTCAGATCTGGATAAGCAATCCTAGTGATTTGACTACACCTAGACAGAGGATTTAAAATGATGATGATATGCAAACTAGATGAGACTGATTATGCTATATTGATCCAAGAGGCTAATTAAGCTAATGATAAGCATGATTAAGCTATGATGATGCAATTAAGCTAGAAAGAGATTGATTAAGCTACATGGTTCAACAATTATGCTAAAAAATGATCAAGTTAAGCTATATTGCAATTGCCTATAACAACAATGCTGAAATGATATTCCTATAGCAACAATGCCTAAATTGATAATGAGATGGGTCCTTTGTGCTCCAAAATGGGGGATATTTATAGGATTTTCGAGGCCAGGTGTGAGGTGGCAAGAATCAATAGTCAAGATTGAGTCTAAAGATATCAAAGGTGAAATGGAGGAGGTTGGATAAGAGGTTGGAGGAAGGGACACTTTTCATCTCTATGGTGACGAGTGTCAAGAAGCCTTGCTCATGAGAGGGAAAGTGTCCAAGGGAGGAGACATGTGGCCAAAGTGTCATGCGTCTCAAGGGAAGAATACCCACACCATAAGAGGTTAGAATAAAGAGGTTAGGATGTGCAAGATAGGATAAGATTAGGAAAACCCAAGGTTAGGTGGAATTGGTTAGGTTAGGGAGATGGTTAGGCTATGTGGTTAGAAGTTAGGAGGAATGTGAGTAATTTGAATTTAAAAATTCAAATAATAGGAAAAGATTAATTAATTTTCAACAACTCATAAATTGATTTGTTTTAATTAATTAGGGGACTAGAAGAATTGATTGAAATGGGGGGAGGATTAATTAATTTGAATTAACTAATCAAAGGGGACCGTTGAAATGAACCTTTTAGATAAATCTTTAGGTTTATTAATAAGTAGATGAAAGGGAGAATTTAATGAAATTGATAATGGATTCAATTAAATTAGGGAGGGGGATTAATTAAATAATTGCTTATTTAATTAATTATCTTTAGAACATTTTTATGTGTATATAGTAAGTGCCACTTGAAAGTAAATTGAAATAGAAAAGCTATAAATTAGCGACCAGTCCCAAGTAAGGAAAATCTAAAACCACATTACTCACAATAATGAGAAATTCAAAACAAAATAAATAATTCATTGAATCCACATCACAAGGTGACTAATATCAGTTATGCCAAAGGGAGTAACCGCTACCCAACACTTAAGAGTTCAATGCCCTTGAATGGGTAGATAGTGTGCACCTTGTGACTATGACCTTTGCTTAGCTTTTGTATTCTCATAATTTCCTTTCACACAATGGATCCCTTCTCATGAGATCCACATGAATGCCTTTAGAAAAGAAATATAATTTCAAGAAAAAAGATTGGGTTGATTGAGTACATCTGGATCTACACAAGAGACACACACACATCAATGTTGTTGTATCCACGTGTCCTTTATACCTTGAGATCAAATTCTTTATGTCATAATATAAATATAAATGTTGAATTCCTCCATGAATACTTTAAGAGATAAAACTAATACATCATTACACTCTATATACAACTAACATCACAATGGTGATTGAGTTCCTTCATTAACCCATTAGGTTTTGGCAGATTTATACTCAGATAGAATACTTGATAGTCTTCTTACACACTCAAATATTGCTGACCAATTTTCACTCATGTAGGCTAAGCATCTACCGTTATTTAACCTATGTCATTCATGTGTGGGGTATCCATCCATTGCATCTATACACTTAGAACCAATCACATTCATCTATTTTTCAGTAGCCTCCTCTTACCAAGATATCATAAGGAATCTGATTTACTCCTATATCTCAAGTTAGGGATAATTTAGTGTAACACCACATTTATCCTTTATAACCATAATTTGTGTTAACATATCATTCATCTTGTACTCGTGTTTATTCATCCCTTTAGGGCTTAACTTCACCAATAAATGAGAAATAACCAAACCTTCCTCCTAGACCGCAAACATCATCTTTCAATTCCTTATCTTAACTTTGCATGATCTCCAATGGCTAGGCTATGCTCTAGTTCTCTATGATCAACTTATTCAACCAATCCAAATTCTTGATATCCAATCTTTCCTTACTCACATCCATTACACATTAAATTCACTACTCTAAATCTCCACTCAATGATTTATGATACAACATCAATATTATATATACCAATCAAATCAACCATTTACCTCTTTCATTACTTTCGCTTGATCCCATCACCATGGCCTTTTAACTCCATCCTTCCTTCTTAATCATAAACCTAAAAGGTTTCGTTGTGCATCGATAGCAACATTAGTCCCCTTAGTCAAGCAATAACATCAACCATAAGACAACAAAATTCACATCATTATAACATTGCTTGATTCACAATAAACTTAATTAGTCTCAACAAAACAACCTCTGATCACCTTCCCAACAAAACATCCCATCATGGCCAAAGATGTAAACTATGTTTTGGATGACCATTGTTTGGATTTAGACAACAATTTGACAGTACAAATTTTTGTCATTCATAACTTTCACACCAAACATTATTAGGACAATATCTCTAGTATAAATGTTGAAAACCTAGTTATTAACATCATATCCACTTTTTGTGAAGATCCAACAGTGAAATAAAAATTTATGCCCTCTGTTTCAGGACTCTTTTTGACTATCCTAGAACAAGAAAGACTATGTTACAGTCTACCTACTACATAAAATAACTCTCCCAATACATAACCATTTGAGGCTAAATAAATTCCATATGAAATAACATAGTACACTATCATTATCCAAAATATCATGATTTGGAATAGTTTAAAATAAAGTTATGGTCAAACACTTCTCATTGACCCTGTCACAGTAGGTTTCAAACAGTTTTAGAAAAATTGTCATATCTTCTTCAATTCCTAACCAAATTAAATCACAAAAAAAAATGAGGATTCATAGACCTTTCCAACAAATATATCCTTTTTCATTATGATTCCTCACATGGTCATACCAAACACTGCAACAGGACTATTGGAGGGAGAATCTGGAAGGTGCAATCCTAGAAACACTCATATCTTCCTCAATATTGCACCAAGTGTGATGAGACTTTAATAGAAATGAATTTTACTCATTCTACTTCAATATCACATACCAAACAAAGTTAATTCACTACACTTATCATTCCAAATAGGCTACAAGCTTCACCTAACCCAATAACAAATGAAACTTCCATTGAAACAACAAGTAAACATGACTATCAACATGTGAACGGTCATAAGATTACAATAAGAATTAGAAACACATCTAAAATTGTCTCTACTCACATTATTCCTTCATTACTCCTACCATCATCTCATGCATTCCAACTAATGAAGAATGCTTGACTATCCACCAACCCTGTAGGAACCGTAGTGACAATCAAAGAAATTATGGATCTACCTTTACAAACTTCCTCCAACTCAACCATCACTCTCTCTTACTCATCCAAAAAAACCTTTTATATCCTTTACAAATTCCTTTGACAGTTACATCTGCCCATGTCCGATTACCACCCCCTTTACAATGCATTTTGTGCTTGACAACTTTTACGCCAAGATTGACAACTTTTGTACCTTAACTCCAAACTTACTAAAACTTTGTATGGACACTCAAAAAATCTTAATATGGACCCCAAATAGACATTTCATATCCAATCCACACTTCCTTGGGCATGTTCATACATTTTGACCTCCTCGACCCAATTAGGACTCAAATACACAACTTGAGAAGCTAGATACATTGCTAAGGGTTTATGTGACCCTCGAATCTCATGGACTAGCATAGGTTCATTTCTGGAGTGGGATAAAACACTGCTATCTTTTTTTAATATAACTTCTAATACCAAACTTTCAGCATGATTGAAACTCAAAACATCAACCAGAGATCCCAGTGTTGTACCCGAAACTCGTGAGTTATGGTCTGATACCAACGCGTAGCACCTGCCAACAAACCCCAGGGAAACTTACTACAGCTAGATCCAAAAAGTAATAATTTTTTTTTTGTTTACTAAAGAGGTTCACGTTAAACACAAATTAGACATTAAGATAAAGTTTCGCACATTAGTCATGTTTTAACATTAAGTGTTTTTACTAACACAAGTGAAGTCATGTTTACAAGGTTTAATGGTTTCATCATTTCCCTAGGGTATTGACGTCACTACATGACCTACACCAATTACGTATTTATGAACAATACATTTAGTTTACCATTTCCATATTCATTCACTTCTATGATCCTAATGATTTATCCTTACCAAGGAACATAACTACAAATGCATGTAAACAAATTAACCTATATCATACACTTCACATGATGTGCTACTATTGTTGTCTAGTACTCAATGCAAGAACTCAAGAGCATGTTCATTAACCTACTTATGCAATCTACATGTTCATAATGCTATTTATGCAACATTAGTTCTATGGAAACCATAACACAATTAAATGTATTCTCATTTAGCTCTTAATGATGTCTATGTACTAATTTTCATTATAATTTTCAATATAATTTTAAGCCATAGTGATGTTCTTGTTTCCAAACATCTACTATATTATTAATAGTTTTGTGGTCCCCATGCTTAAAATTGATAGTCTAAGTTTTTCATTTAATGCCATTGTTCATATCATGGATCTTATAAATATATGCTAACATCTACTAAATTTTACATCCACTTTCACATGAAGATATTGAAGGTACAAGCATTAGTTCATTTCCATTACTAAAGATATAACATGAACAAAGTGACAACATCCATTTTTCCATCACACCTACATATCTACTATCTAACATTTAATTACCACATGAATAATTGTATTTCTGATTTAACTATTTGACAAAATATATTTCAATTATAATTAACTAATTCATCCCATATACTAAGCATGACAACTTCATTCATGTCCTATGAGTTCAAATTAAGGAATATACATGATTAACAAATGATAAGACATTACTAGAAAGGGTATATCATTTTCTTCTTTCTTTCTACTTACATTTGAGTAACTCATATTGTTACTTCCATTTGAGTGTACCATCTTGAGTAACTCATGAATACATTATTGATTGTTTAACATAGTATTACAATCATGAGTATCACATACTTCTTATGCAACATTCTTAAATTAATACATGATTTAAGTTTCTCTATCATAAGATAATCAATACATGAATCTGCTCCAAGGGTTCAAAGTCAACATGAAGAAAGCTTCCAACACCAATGAAGAGAGAAAAACCCCAATGGCAAAAAGCTCCAACCACCCAACCAATGTGGAACCTACAAGCAACCACCCCCCGAGCTAGGAGATGTCGCTAGGTCCCAACTCGCACAACAAACCAAGATTGACGCTTTACCAAAGGGACTAACACTAAGTAACTTCCATACACACAACCATGCACCAAGAAAACAAGAAAGAACAGGAGGTTTATAGAGGCTGATAAAACATCATAACAAGAATGTGAAAGTAAGAAAAGGACTCACATGTACGAGGGAGTGTAATAACATGCCAAACCAAGAACAAGGCACCAACCTATAGGCATGCAAAGCCATCTCGACCTTGAAAGAGAAATCAATGGAAATTAGCTTACCATCTCCATGGTCTTCCCATACTTAGCCTAAAAATCCTCCCTAGGACTGAGTCATGAGGTACTGATAAGTTATTATCTTTTTAAATTAGATAACTACCCATACCCATTCATTAATTAGTTATCACTTGATTAAAAAAGGGTAAACTCCCTTACACCCAAAAGGTTTAGACTTCATGCAACCTTACAAGGATCCTCTTGAAAGTCCGTCTCTCATGACCCCTGGGTGTCGTAAAGGATCCTACTCCCTCTACATGGATCCAGAAACTAATAAAACAAGAGGCTCTTACACAGGTAAAAATCTGACACAAAGGAGAACAATGCATACCACAACATACACGTACTCAGAGATGGAGCAACGACACATATAAAAGAATGAGCCTCTTATCTAAAGAATATAACCAACTCATAACAATACTACAACCAAAACATTACCAACACTATGAGGTCTTCACACTTGCTACTATAAAATCAGAAATATGAATAATCCCTCCTCATGGAAAAATCATCATGAGGGATGTAAAAACGGGCAAGTAAATATCACGATACGCAAGTAAAAACAAAAGCTCACATTAACTGTTGGTTTTAATTCGAATGACATAAGCAGCCTCTAGATGCAAAGCATAAATTAAAAAGACTACATACATACCCAATAACATATAGTATTACCAAGTGAAATAATAGAAATAAGAACAGTAATACCATTATATACAACATCGCATTAAAATAATAATAATATCATTATTAAAATATTGTTTCAATTTATTGCCATCATATCATTATTTTATTATCTAAATACTTCAATTTATTACTGACCACCGATACGTAAGGTTTATATATATATATTTATATTTTATATTTTTATATTATATATTTAATTCTTAATGCTTAATATTTTATTATATATTTTAAACTCATATATATATATATATTAATAATTTTATTGTCTATTATTATTGTTTCTTTTTAAAATAAAAATTAAATAAAATCTTCTTTTATTGTGCTGGCTGCACTCACCTGCACAACGTATGTGGTGGTGGTAGCTCAGCACCTCCCCCATACGTGGTGGGTGGTTCTACCACCACCCACCACTACATAGTGGGCTTCCCAATACCCTCCACTATGTGGTGGGTGGTGCTGGCAGCAGCACCCACTATGTGGCTTAAAATTTTATTTAATTTTTATGAATTTTTTTTTTTGTAAATTAATTTTTTTTTTCTTCTCTTCATTAAAAGTCTAAAATGGGGGTTTTAAGATAACCTTTACGAAAGAAGTGGGGGTTTAACAACAACTTTAGGAAAGAAATGGGGGTTTTGACAACACCAAAAAGTAGAATTTCAATACAAGATTTCAATTTATTTTTTAAAACAAGGATTTGAAAATGGGGTTTTTAATCATAATAAGATTGAAATCATAAATTCCTCTTAGGTTTTATTTTTCCAATCCAATCAAGGAAGTTTATTTGCAATAGTCAAAATTAAAGTGGAGTTTTCACAAAGCAAACTTCAATTGACAACACTAACTTTTCCTTTTTTGCAATCAAAACCCATTGAATGAAATCAGATTTTAAACTCTTAAGAAAAAGAAAAAACAAAGAATTCATTTCCAGTCCATTTTGATTTAAGATCATGGGAGGAATGAGAGAAAAAGAGGAGAGAAAACCCTACCTCTTATTGAAGAAAAATAATGGAAGAATTTGGGGTAGCCACCAATCTACCAACAACAAGATCTTCGAGCTCCTACATCTTTAAAAATTTCTCTAGCAATCTTCTACTCCAAAAACCTCCAAAATTCCTAAAAATGTATGGAAACAAAAGAATCCCCCAAATAAAAACCCTAGCTCCCTTTTTTTCCAAATGAAAATGGAGTAATAAAATATTGAAATTCCATATCACATTATTTTATGGGATTTTAAAATTCCTTTCCTCAATAGTCTTTTTAAAACAACTTTGAAAATAAAAGATTGAATATTAGAATGTAGTGAAATATAATAAGTAAAATATTATAACTTATCTCTTTTAAATCATCCCAATTCTATTATATATATATATATATATATATATATATATATATATATATATATATGATTTAAAAATCACACAAACTAATTTCATTAAATAATAGACTCTATTAATCAAATAGAAATCGAATCCAACATTAAATAAATAATACAGTTAAAATGATCATAGTAAATAATTAATTAAAGATTATAATCATTAAATGACAATAAAGTCAATAACACAAAAATCAACAAATGTTCAATAAATAAAATCATCTTAAAACGTAAATGACCAAATATAATCTTGAAATCTCAATATGAGCATTTACCAAATTTAAAAGCGGAAATAGTAATAGTTGACAATCGTTAAATTTTAATAACTTTTAAAATAAGAAAATTACTAACAAGGCAATAACTAGTATCAAATAACCACTCAAACATGGTCAATCAAATGTTGAAATTAAATATGCTAAATAATAAATCAATCACCACTTAGAGAACTTCAACAAAATAATTGAATAATCAACTAACCATGCCACATACTTACAAGTCATGATGATGATGATGACATGGAAAACTTGTCAAGACTGATAATAAGGACTCAACTTACAACCTATACCTAGAGTGTGGGAAGGGAACCAATGACATCTTTGAACCACATATTGCCATTGGGAAGAGGCATGCTCACACCTATTAAGCCAGGGAAGCTCACACCCGATTGCCTAGGAGGAATGAATTCCTTTGTACCTGCAACCTGTGACAACATGAGTTACATGCGCATACAACATATATACATACACAACAAATAAGGGGTAGAATATCACAACAATACAAGGTGCTCACAATTAGTGATGTGTTGTCGATTCTACCTGCAGACAATCACGCAATAGGCAACCAATAATACATACAATCATCACATCATGAGTAAATCATCTAGGGGTTAGTATTGTCATTTCATGATAAATAAGATTAGTACCTCTATCAAAATATATGATAATCCAAAATACTAACATTATCTATGCATCAAATTATGACATAAGAGCATAAAAAAATCAGTCATCATCATAATATGCATCTAAATCACATTAAGTGAAAATCATTTATATCATAATCATATAACATCTATCTATAATCATAAAATCATGTATTATCTATCAATGCTCATTAGTGAAGCATATATGGAAGCCAAAATATCATTCATGCAATGTGCAAATCCAATCAAGCCTATCATATCCATCATACAAGACAAAGGTCCGATCAAGTCTTCTTTGGTGGAAGGGGAATCTTCTCAAAGGTGGACACTACTCCATCATTCGTACAATCATTAGATAATGTGGATCCACCTAATGCATAGAACCATGCTAGGTAGCTAAAATAATTAGCATTCTAATCGTAATCCTGAACATCCTTCAATGACCTCAGTGACCTAGAATAGGTGACACATCAATCCAATCTGAGGAGGGGCATTACGTGGAATATAGTGGTAAATATGTGTGTGGCTTGATATAAGGATGATGATGCAACTGGAGTTTCTACATTAGAAGGTATTGTAGTACAGAGGTGACAAAAAATATAAAAGCAACAACCCAAAAACTTAGAAAGGTAAGAATTTGTGCTATAATAGAGATTATGATAAGTATGTAGAGACGCCTTTATATGTAAAGTTCCTTTTCTATGAGTTGTAATACTCTACCTTTCACTGTTGTAGTTAGAATCTTGTTTGCAAGTCATTTTGGTATCTTGCCCCAAGAGAAATAAGCCTTCTTCGGAAAGTCCGGAGCAATGAGCTCCCTTTTTGTAATTTTTTTAAAATAGTGGATCATTTTTTTGAGTTGCAACTCACTGTGGTTTTTCCTATTTTGGATTTTCCTCATATAAAATATTGGTCTCCATGTGTGATTAGTGTGAATAGTTTTATGATGTCATAATTTAATTCTCTTTGAAGTGAATGCTTAGAATAAACTTGTTAGATGCAAGATTCAAGTATAGAATTTAAGTTATTTCTAATTCACCCCCCCTTTTCAGCATTCAATGTCTATTCAACAATTAGTATCAGTGTTGGTGTTTTGGTATGGTTTTGTCATTGATGTCAACACCTTCTAAATACACCTACTTTGGAGATCCAGCAACATTCACTGACAAACAGTAACTGCACAAACAGTTACTAGTATATGGTTAACCGGTAGGATATAATATTCATCGGTACCTGCATTGACATGAAAGACACTTGGTAATGTCGAAGACATCATATGGACACTTTACTTTGAAGTAATAATCATTGCTATATTCTCATTTGCGTATTTGCTTTTACCGGCAAATAGGTCCAGGTTATCTAGGGTTACACCGATAGGTTTATCTTTTCCAGATTAGCATGGCACGCTATGGAGCTGATTTATTATTGTTGTAAATGCATTAAGCCGACATGTTCAATCGATTATTGCATCGGATATTGTATTATTTGTAAAATGTTTTTATTGTAATATTTTGTAGAGCCGATCTACTAAAATTGGTCTTAGGGTATGGTATAAATGTAAGATCTTATTTGTAAGATCAAGTGTGGAATGCAAAAAATATTTAAGGGTATATGCGAGATCAAGCATAGATATACACAAAGACATAATTTGAAGGTGAAGTTAGGTTTTTTTGTAGAAGCATATCAGCATTACACCGGTACTGAATCTAGCATATGAAGATGCTATTTTGTGCAGTACATTCTCATTGGATTTAACCATCCAAATGTAGTTAGTGTGACGCCCATTTGTGATTGAGCAGTGAGCTCTAGGTTGTTGGCCTTTCTGCATGTGCAGACCCCTCTTTGTACACTTACTATCTGCAGTAGTATCATTTGATTGTGGCTAAGGTTTCCCACCGTAGTTTTTCCCCTTATAGGGTTTCCATGTACAAATATTGGTGTCATGTGTTGTGGATGACTTTATGTTTATGTTTCATGCATTAATTCTTACCAGTATAGCAATTTTCTGTTAACACTGTTTACCGACATACTTAACTGTCTTATAGGTATTAAGCATTAAGTTGGTTAATAAGATTTTGGTTTGAATTTATTAGACAACTGATTCACTCCCCCCTCTCAGTTGTCTCCAGGAGCTACAATTGGTATCAGAGCCTAGTCCTCTTTTTGCAGAATTTTAACAACTTGAGGAGATCCAATGTCTACTAATTATTTCAGAAAGGATAGTCCTAAACTTGATGGAGCCAACTATGGGATATGGAAAATCAGAATGGAGACACATCTGAATTGCATTAGTAAAGACATCTGGGAAGTTACTAAGAATGGTTATACTACTGTTGTAGCTGGTCAGACTACTCCGATTACTTTAGCTAAAGATGAAGAAAATGATTGCAAAGCAAGAAAAGCACTTTTGAGCGCATTATCAGATCAACAAATCATGGGATTATTAGATAGATCCACTGCAAAAGCTATTTGGGATCATTTGGAAACACTGAATGAAGGGGATTCCACAATCAAAATTACAAAACTTGAAAGCTTTCGATTCAGGTATGAACATCTGAAAATGGAAGAAGATGAAAGGATTTCTGCTTTTATGGAAAGAGTAAATGAAATTGTTTTGGGTATCAAATGTTGTGGAGGAACCTTGAGTGAAGATGAGATTGTTTCAAAAATCTTAAGAGGTTTGCCACCGGCATATAAAATGAAGGTTACTACTATTAATGAGTTGAGAACAATGCCAAATACATCAATAACTAGGGATACATTGATTGGAAAACTTTCAGCTTTTGAAATTGAGGAATTTGGTCCTATTGCTACTATAAAAACTGATTTGGCCTTCAAAGCATCAACATCATCTACTCCATCCTTCGACAAATCAGACTGGAGAGCCTTTTATGCAAGAGAACTTGCAGAAACCAGGAAGGAGAATGAAGAGCTTGAAGAACTTGAAGCACTATTTGCAAGAAAAATGCCAAAAGGTCCCATTGGAAGTAAGTATGAAGGTAAAGCACCCTTTAAATGTTTCAAATGCAATAAGATTGGTCATATGGCTTCAAGATGCCTTGATAGACATGCTAGACTAAGAGAAGAAGCTAAAAGAACATACAAACCTAATCCTGAATATCAGAGATACAGATTTAAGAAAAACAAAGATAAATCTTGTTACATTGCTGATGGTGTGACTGATGATTTTGATGAGGATCCAGAAGACAACGGATGGGTCTTTGTTGCTATAATAGAAGATCAACTAGTACCTATTGCTCAACCGGTAGAACAAGCCCTAGCAGCTAAAGTTGAATCAAAGGATGAGTGGATTATTGACTCAGGATGCTCACATCACATGACTGGAGACAAAGATAAATTCTTGAACTTTCAAGAATACAATGGAGGTTTAGTGAGATTCAGAGATGACAAAGCCTGTTCAATCAAAGGTAAGGGTTCAATATCTCTTGATGGTAAACATAACACTAACAATGTCTACTATGTTGAAGGATTAAAACATAATCTTTTAAGTGTTGGTCAATTAGTTGAGAAAGGTTTTCAGTTAGAATTTAAAAATGGAAAATGAAAAATCATGAATAGAACTGGTTTGGAAATTGCAACTGGTAATCAGACTAGAGGTAATATCTTTCATTTGAATAACAGTTAAAAGGCATGCTTAATTACACATATAGATGAAAGTTGGCTATGGCATAAAAGACTATGTCACGTAAATTTTGATTGCATGGTAAAAATCAGTACTTCTAAGGCAGTTAGAGATCTACCTAAAATTGTGAAACCTCAGAATACAATTTGCAAGGAATGTCAATATGGAAAATAGGTTAGAGCTAGTTTCAAAAGTATTCCAAAAAAATCCAATAATGCTCTTGATTTAATTCACACTGATTTATGTGGTCTAGAACTAAAAGCTTACAAGGTGATAGATATTTCATGCTAATTATTGATGATTATTCTAGAATGTGTTGGGTTACTTTTCTCAGAGAAAAATCAGAAGCACTCGGGAAGTTCAAGCTATTCAAAGCAATGGTTGAAAATGAAACAGGTAAGAAAATTAAATGTTTAAGATCAGATCAAGGAGGAGAATTCACATGTAGAGATTTTAATAAATTCTATGAAGTAAATGGAATCAAAAGATAGTTATCAGCACCTCGGACACCACAATAGAATGCAGTTGTTGAAAGGAAAAACAGAACTATTTTGGATGCAGCAAGAAGTATGTTATCAGAAGAAAATCTACCACATGTGTACTGGAGAGAGGCAGTAAGAACTATTGTCTATACATTCAATAAAGTTCACATCAAAGATGAAACCGGTAAGACCCCTCATGAACTATGGTTTGGTAATACTCCTACTCTTAACTATTTCAGAATTTTTGGAAGTAAATGTTATATTAGAAGAGATGAGTATATTGGCAAGCTTGATCCTAGAAGTGATGAAGTAATATTTCTTGGTTATTCATCTAAGAGTAAAGCTTATAGATGTTTTAATAAAAGATTACAGAAAATTGTTGAAAGTACAAATGTAAAGATTGATGAACAATTCAGAGGAACTTCAAGGTATATAGACTCTTAACCGGTAATAGAAATTATGACAAATGAACCAATAGTAAATCCACCGGTACAGAATGATGATCCAGTTACTCCGGTATCATCAGAGGATTCCATAGTAATTGAAGAACAATAAGAGACTAAGACACCTCGGTATGTAAGACTGAATCATTCTGAAGATCAGATAATTGGAAGCAAATTTAAAGGAGTCATGACTAGAGGAAGATTGGCTAATGAAGAGGTATGTCTTATTTCTCAAATTGAACCATTATCTATCAATGAGGCATGTGAAGATAAATTTTGGATTAAAGCTATGGAAGAAGAATTAGGACAAATTGAGAAAAATAATACTTGGACATTAGTTCCCTGGCCTGAAAAGAAAAATGTAATTGGAAACAAATGGGTATTTAGAAACAAACTCAATGAAGATGGTAAGGTTGTCAAAAATAAAGCAAGACTAGTGTGTAAGGGATATTCTTAGAAAGAAGGAGTTGATTACAATGAAACCTTTGCACGGGTAGCCAGAAATGAGGCAGTTAGATTATTCTTGGCCTTTACAGCTCACAACGATTACAAAGTTTATCAAATGGATATTAAATGTGCATTTTTGAATGGAGATCTTGAAGAGGAAGTCTATATTGAACAACCTGATGGATTTTCTTTGACAGATGACAATGATATGGTTTGCAGATTAAGAAAAGCTTTGTATGGATTAAAACAAGCTCCAAGAGCTTGGTATGCAAGATTGGATAAGTATCTTTTAAAGATTGGTTTTACTAAAGGAAATGCAGATAGAAATTTATATTACAAAGTAACTAATGATGACATCTTGATTATGGAAGTATTTGTTGATGATATAATCTTTGGAGGAGAAGATGGATTATGCAAAGAATTTTCTCTTGAAATGCAGCATGAATTTGAAATGTCTATGATCGGAGAAATAAAATTCTTTTTAGGATTGCAAATTTTACAGACTGATAAAGGCATATTTTTGAGTCAATCTAAGTACTTGAAAGAACTACTTAAAAAATTTGGGATGGAAAACTCTAAACTAGTAAGCACACCTATGACTACAAATGACAAATTATCTCAAAGGGATGAATCTACACCTATTAATCCAACTAGATACAAATCTATGATAGGAGGTTTACTGTATTGACACAAACCAGACCTGATATTATGAATACAATATGCATAGTTTCTAGATTTTAGAGTAATCCCAGGGAAAATCATGAATCTACAGTAAAAAGGATTTTCTGGTACTTACAAGGCACAACAAATCTTGGATTATGGTATCCTAAGGATGAAAATTTTGATCCATATGCATACACAGATGCAAATTGGGCAGGAGATGTGGATGATAGAAAAAGCACCACTGGAGGAGCATTCTTTCTTGGAAAGAGATTAGTTTCTTGGTTAAGTAAGAAACAGAGTTGTACATCTTTGTCAACAGCAAAATCAAAATATGTTGCATCAACAAAAAGCTGTACACAGGTACTTTGGCTCAAGCAAATGTTGAAAGACATAAAGGTAAAATGAAAGGAACCTATTACTATATATTGTGATAACACTGTAGCAATTGATATATCTAAGAATCTAGTATTACATTCTAAAACAAAACATGTTTCTATCAAACTGAATTTTCTAAGGGAAAAAGTTGAAGAAAAGGAGATAAAACTAGTTTATGTGAATACTAAAGAACAACTTGTAGATATTTTCACAAAACCTTTTCCTAAGGAAACTTTTGAGTATCTCAGAGATCAACTCGGAGTCTTACCTCCACCGGTAGAGACTTAGACAGTTGATGATTGTCATCAACCGACAGAATTAAATGGACAAATCTTTTATTCCAGTATTTGATGAGGAAGCTACTTCTCAGGGGGAGTAGTTGGTGTATTGAATTGGTTGATATTTTGTATGAACTTGACTTTTTGTGACTTTGGAATTTGATGTCAAAGGGGGAGAGATATATGGAAAAACATTAGGGAGAGATTGGTATGAAAGTTTGGTATAAACACATATTACTCCCAGGGGGAGAAATGGAGATTGTTTATTTTTGCACTTGGCATTTCTGTTTTGGCACTTTGATGGTTTTTCCATCTTGTGTTGCCATCAATGCCAAAGGGGGAGATTGTTGGTATTTTGGTATGGTTTTTTCATTGATGTCAACACCTGCTAAATACACCTACTTTGGAGATCCAGCAACATTCACCGGCAAACAGTAACTATGCAAACAGTTACCAGTACATGGTTAACTGGCAGGATATAATGTTCACCGGTACTTGCATTGACATGAAAGACACTTGGTAATGTTGAAGACATCATGTGGACACTTTACTTTGAAGTAATAATCATTGGTATATTCCCATTTGCATATTTGCTTTTATTGGCAAATAGGTCCAGGTTATCTAGGGTTATACCGGTAGGTTTATCTTTTCCAGATCAGCATGGCACGCTATGGAGTTGATTTATTATTGTTGTAAATGAATTCAGCCAACATGTTCAATTGGTTATTGCATCGGATATTGTATTATTTGTAAAATGTTTTAATTGTAATATCTTGTAGAGCTAACCTACTAAAATTGGTCTTAGGGTATGGTCTAAATGTAAGATCTTATTTGTAAGATCAACTGTGGAATGCGAAAAAGATTTAAGGAAGGGTATATGCGAGATCAAGCAGAGATATACATGAAGACATCATTTGAAGGTGAAGTTAGGTTTTTTTGTAGAAGCATATCAGCATTACACCAGTACTGTATCCAGCATACGAAGATGCTATTTTGTGTAGTACATTCTCATTGGATTTAACCATCCAAGTGTAGTCAGTGTGACTCCCATTTGTGATTGAGTAGTGAGCTCTAGGCTATTGCCCTTTCTGCATGTGCAGACCCCTCTTTGTACACTTACTATCTGCAGTAGTATCATCTGATTGTGGGTAAGGTTTCCCACCGTGGTTTTTCCCCTTACAGGGTTTCCACATACAAATATTGGTGTCATGTGTTGTGGATGACTTTATGTTTATGTTTAATGCATTAATTCTTACCGGTATAGCCATTTTTTGTTAACACTGTTTACCAGCATACTTAACTGTCTTACTGGTATTAAGCATTAAGTTGGTTAGTAAGATTTTGGTTTGAATTTATTAAACAACTGATTCACCCCCCCCCTCTCAGTTGTCTCTGGGACCTACAATCAGAGCGAGGTTCCTCTTGAGTAAGCTTAATAACTTGAGGTAGATCTATAGCCTTGAACACTATGTTTGAAGAAGAGTTGAAAGTTATGGATTCTTTATAACAATGTGATTGGGATGATTTTGAAGGAGTTGTTGATATGGAAGGAGAACTAAGATTTGCATTAGCTGATCTAAATGAGTGCAAAGATAAATACAAGAAGGTAGTTGAGAATATTTCTCACTTAAAGGACTTATTAGATAGAGGAAATAAGGTTATTGATGACTGTGAAATAGATCTTAAAGAGAAGACTAGAGAATGTTCGATGTTAAAAGAGAAGTGATGAATTTGAAAAGGGGACTCAAAGATTCTAAGGATCAGATTAGTGATGGCTTAAAACTTAAAAATGGAAATGAGATACAAGAATCTATTTTGCAATTTAAGATTAATGAAGAGTTTAATGAATTATTTAAGATCAATGAAGATAAGGGCAAAGAAATTAAGAATGCTACTAAAGATAAGAAGAATTTTATGGCTAACTAAAATTTTAAAAAGTTTGTGATGAAACAAAGACCTCCTCCTTTATGTTCCAAGTATTTATCTTTCAAAAGAAATTTGGTTTCATGTAATAAAGTAGGGCACACAGCAATTGAGTGTAGAAATCCAAAAATGGGTTATTCTTTTAATAGAAATTATCATTATTGCAACAAGGTTGGACACAATGCTAGTGAATATAGAAGTAAAATGAATATAAACATAAATGTCATATTTTTCAATCGATATTACTATGTTTACAATGCATATGGGCACAAATTCATTGAATGCAGGATGAATAAGAACTTTAGAAGAAATGAGAAATGAGTATGATGTAGAATGGTATAGTATGCTATAACTATAATAATGTTGGGCATCTTGCAAAAAAATTTAAAAGCAGTAAAGAAAACACTATGGGTCTAGAGACTATTGTGGATTCTAGAGAAAAAGGAAAGCTATTGTGGGTGAATAAATCAACAAAAAATTTTGAAGGTGGTTCGACATCCGCTATGGATGCAGTTCCCTCTTTCAGTAATTAACTCAAATAGTAGGGTCTGAGAGGGAGCTTCAATGAAAACATTTTTCCACCCCTCTTGGTTTGATGACGAGTTTCCTCTCAGCATGGAAAATATGTGTGAAGATTTTTTTAAGTTTTTGAGCATATCTTGCATTCTAGAGGTGATTCTTAATGGTTTGGAAAATAATGTATCAACTTTTTGGAAACCTGACATTCGAGTATTTATTTCTATGATTATAACCATTTGTGCACTTGCGATTCAAGAAATGAAGGAGAGAGAAGGAGAAAGATCAACAGAAATAGTGAGAAAAGATTGCAGAGTGGTAACTTGGTAGTATGGTAAAAATCTTAAGTGTATATGGTGAAAATGGATAACAACAATGATAATATTGAAAGACTAAATGAATTCAACCACAAAACCCTAGCCTAACAACAACAAAGATCCACCATAACATATGAATATTACCTAAGACAATGCAAATCAAATGAAATCACAAAGATTATACCATCACATGTCCAATACGGTTTGAATCTCCATTTTTCCTATCTCCATTGATCTTGCTTGATATATTTGCTCTCAGATTTTATGTGCACAAGAGCTCAACAAAGAACGAAAATGTGGTTGCTAGTAGGATCGCATATGAAAGTGCAAAGCGTAGTGTAGTCAATTGATCAAGTAGTTAGGGTTGATAATGAAGGAAGTATCTCCTTATATAGAAGACACCATAAGAAATGGAGGGATAAGATTGAGAGGTGTAAAAGAGGTCGGCTATGATTAGAGGGTAGGTAAAAGAAATAATAAAATAATGAGAGGAGTAGGTAGTGTATGAATTAAGAGATGAATGACATGTGTCATGGGTAGAAAAGGTTAATGAATTAATTAAATAAATAAAGATTTATTTAATTAATAGAAGAAGTGGGATCAATTAAATAAATAAGATATTTATTTAATTTAGGAAAAGGGTAATTTAAATAAATAAGTATATTTATTTAAATGAGAAATAAGGCTAGAAGAGGATAAATGAATTAATTAAATAAATAAATATTTATTTAATTAATAGAAGAATTAGGGTAAAATAATTAAATAAATAAAGATTTATTTAATTAGACATGACAATTTTAGGTGTCTACATTTTGCCCCTCTTTGAGACAATCCAGTTTGTCGCGTTGTTTCAAAGAAGATAATATGAACTGATACAAAGTTGCCCCAAGATGGGAATGATATGCCCCCTCGAGAGATTGGATGAAAATGTCTGAAAAGATCATAGACAATCTCTCGATAAGAAAGAAAGGCTAGAAAGGATTAGCTAGATAGGATAGAGTGATAAAGTCACGGGATAATGAAGACTAACTCAGGAAATGAGGGCTAGGGCTAGGGTAGTCTATAAGATAAACCATGAGCGAAAAACATCCTCATTGTCATCCACACATCCAAGAGATCAGAGTGCAAAGAGAGAATAGAGTAGCCGCAGTCAGTAGCGATGGCATTGGTGCACAAATTCGATTGCATTTGCCGATTTCAGAGGCCAGCAGATGCAGGAGAGCCGGTAAGTACCACAAAACCTCCTTGTACTTTGTTGTAATAAATGTTGTTATTAATGCATGTTAGGTAGCACAATAAATGCATGCTCTAGGTAGGTCTAGAAAAAATGTCAAGCGGGGTAAAAATGTCAAGGCGTGTCTGCTTCATGAATGTGCATTTATGTCTTCAAGGTCGAATCAACAATTCTGTGATAAACATAAGTTGTCAATTGGATAAGCTACTGAGAGGATTCACTCAAGCAAGTCCTCTAGGGAAGACTAGGATAGCAAATAAGGCTAGGATTGACAATTCTGTGATAGAACATACATTGCCAATTAGGAAACTACTCAAGAGGATACACTCAAGTAGATGCCCTAAGATAGGATAGATCAAGGCACTTTGTGATGAATAGTGAGTGCAAATGTGAGCAGCACTTTTTGATGAACAGGGAGTGCAAAAAAATGTAGTACTTTGTGATGAATAGGGAGTACCACTAGGATAGAAACAACACTTTGTGATGAACATTGAGTGTCACTAGGATAGAAGCAACACTTTGTGATGAATAGTGAGTGTCACTAGGATAGAAGCAACACTTTGTGATGAACAGCGAATGCCACTAGGATATAGAAGCAACACTTTGTGATGAACAATGAGTGTCACTAGGATATAGTATCATAAGCACTGAGATAAAAAGCAACATTTTGTGATGAACAGGAAATGCCACTATGACTGACATGATTGATTAGCTTGACTGCAAAAGGACCTACCTATACTGGAGTCACAGGAAAGATTCCCATCAACTCAAAGTCTACGAGCAGAGCTGACAATTAACGAGAGAGTAGCGGTTCAGGCTATGGGCCTACAACATATTCTATATGTGCCTGAGTTTCGGGCGAACATGGGGTTGCTGACTGTGCTAGCTGAGAGATGGAACTCAAATACTTGTAGTTTTCATTTGCCAATGGGTGAGATGACAGTCACCTTAGAGGATGTATATAGGACTTTGAGGATACTGATCGATGGGGAGTTGATACCCTACGATCAAGACAGAGATAGGAATGCACTGAGATGAGAGTTTCTAGATCCAGGACTACAGATGAGGGCTAGACACGTGGCTTGGGACACGATGACATAGACAGGATTAGCACTAGCGGTGGTGCTGGTAGGAGTGATCAGTGGGTTCCTGTGTCCAGACAGGCGACACGAGGGTTGGCTGTGGGCTAGGGGAGCACCTTGGAGACACTGGTTACACAGAACACCAGATATGCCTAGGGACCGTGTGCGTTGGCACACTTGTATTATGAGTTGTATTAGTTTGTATATCACGGATCCATAGGATTGGGCTGCGGAGTGACATTACTGCAGTTATGGGCCTATGAGCATCTTCCAGTTACCAACATGTATATTGTGAAAATGGATAACAATAATGATAATATTGAAAGACTAAATGAATTCAACCACAAAACCCTAGCCTAACAACAACAAAGATCCACCATAACATATGAAGATTACCTAAGACAATGCAAATCAAATGAAATAACAAAGATTATACCATTACATGTCCAATAGGGTTTGAATCTCCATTTTTCCTATCTCCATTGATCTTGCTTGATATATTTGCTCTCAGATTTTATGTGCACAAGAGCTCAACAAAGAACGAAAATGTGGTTGCAAGTAGGATCGCATATGAAAGTGCAAAGCATAGTGTAGTCAATTGATCAAGTAGTCGGGGTTGATAATGAAGGAAGTATCTCCTTATATAGAAGACACCATAAGAAATGGAGGGATAAGATTTAGAGGTGTAAAAGAGGTCGGCTATGATTTAAGGGTAGGTAAAAGAAATAATAAAATAATGAGAGGGGTAGGTAGTGTATGAATTAAGAGATGAATGACATCTGTCATGGGTAGAAAAGGTTAATGAATTAATTAAATAAATAAAGATTTATTTAATTAATAGAAGAAGTGGGATCAATTAAATAAATAAGATGTTTATTTAATTTAGGAAAAGGGTAATTTAAATAAATAACTGTATTTATTTAAATGAGAAATAAGGCTAGAAGAGGATAAATGAATTAACTAAATAAATAAATATTTATTTAATTAATAGCAAAATTAGGGTAAAATAATTAAATAAATAAAGATATTTATTTAATTAGACATGACAATTTTAGGTGTCTACAATAAGTATTAATGATGAACCCATACCTGAGTATGATTTGAAACCCTTCTTTACAATGGATGTAGATTTGGTCAAAGCTTTTTCTGGTATTGATGATTGTGCTATTCATAAGGAATTTTTTTTTTAGTACATTCATGTTAATCTAGAAGAATATAATCCTGAGAAGATTAGGACTTCCAGGCATATTTATTTGGTTGACAATACGTAAAAGTTAAAGAGTGAATTTGGAAATCTGGGGCACAAAGGTTAGACACTTGGAATTGTTTTCCAATGATTGATGATGAAGTTATAAGAATTGTTCCTAGTAGAATTCACAGTAAATTTATTTCACATGATACACTATATTTAATTTTGAAGGGGGTGCTACTAACTCTAACAAGGTTGTACATGACCAAATAAATACATGTATTAAAATCGGTGAAGAATGTTGAGGTGAACCATTTGACCAGGGTAGTTTTAGATGGAAGAGAATTAAAAATTGATACTATCAGGGATGTATATGTTAGGTATGCAACAATGGGGATATATTACAAAGTTTATTACAAAAATAGATAAGGATCTTGTATCTCCAACAATGTGCATGTGGCTTATAGGATGGTTAAGTAGAATGCAAAGTATGATTTGTGTGATATTATTTAGTGCCACTTATCAGATAACATAAAAATCTGAAAGACTGAAATATATCTATTCCATTATTGTTCTCTAATTGTCTATTTAGTTTTCTATTTTTTGAATGCTTTGCCTAGGGCTAAAAATGTTGCATGGACAAACGACATTATTGTTGGGTCATAGATTAAGGGTTATTTAGATGGGTTGGATGATAGTTCAAAAATATGTAGAAATTTGTTTGTAAAGCTCAAAAATGATTTGATTTTGAGGAATTGGATTCCTCCTAAGCTTGTAGATTGGTATGGGAATAATGTTGTATTTTTAGTAGATAAAAATAATTTCTTTTTGGAAGCTGTGGTTTTGAGATTTTTCAAGGTAACTTCATTACCCTACGAGGTGACTTAAGATGAATGTACGAGTTTAGCAAAAAAATTATTGAAGATGTTAAGGGATCCAAATGAAAAAAGTTTTGGAATAAAAGAGGAGATCCTAGGAAGATCCAAAATGATGGAACCAAAGAAAAGAGCACAGAAAACAAGGCAGCTATCTATCAAAATTTGTGTGCCTAGTTCTAAAATTCAAAAGAGTGAAAAGATGGTTCTAGAGGAGAAGGATATTGAGCCACTAATAGTTGATAGTGATGGTAAAAAAGAATAGAATAAGGTAGAATGAAAAGTTGTTCAGTGTATGGGAGAAGAAAAGGAGTAGAAAGATTCTAGTGAGGTTAGTGGTGATGATGGAATTGGCGAAGAGAAGGTGCTTGAAATGATCAAGAATCCTAGTGAAGTGTATAAAATTAAAAAATTCATATCAAAATCATGTTTCTTATGAGAAAGATGTTATTGAAAAGGCATTTATGAAGTACTTGGTTCAGAATAATTTAGTTGCTACTCATATTGTTGATCTTTTGCCTAACGAGCTTGTGAGGATACTTGTATAAAGAATGACTAAAGGAGATAATAGTGGTTCTAAGGAAGGATTTACTGAAACAAAATTGCACTTGAAAAGATGATAGAAAAATGTAAAACAAAACATCAGGCGCTAATCCTTGATTTAATGAATTTCAAGAAATCAATGGAGGCTACTGAAATATTGTACAAATTTTGTTTGTGGTGGTCTATTGCCACACAAAAAGTCAAGGATGAAATTGATCATATTGAGTCTCAATTAGTGGAAATGACTAATAATTATAAAATCTATGCAAATTTTTATGACAAAGAAAGAGATAAGGCTCAAGAATTGCACGATCAATTAGATTTGAGAAGACATCAAAGAGATGATTACATGAGGAGGTTTGGAGGGCTATGAGCTGATATGGAATTAAAACTTCTTCTTACACAATATTGTTGGCTGATGCAAAACATATTTTTGATTAGGGGAAAATAGGTTTTGAAGGGACCTTAAACCATTTACAACAAAATCCTCGAAATATAGAAAACAAGCACTAACCAACCACTGGGCATAAGCAAAAACAGAACACCAAAAATATGGGAATAAAGCTCTGAAGACCTTACAAAGATTTCATTAAATTATTATTATTTTAAATCAAGTCCTAATTAATAATACATACCTTATGGACTATACTATTGATAGGGCGGATCCTAGTTACGTGAGTCAGCTTGACTCACTCCGAGGCCTTTTTCCTAGCCTAACCTGGGAATGCTTCTCTCTATTCCCCTAATCAACTATAGGTCCTCACTACCAAGGTTTGTTACTCTACTCTTTGTGAAATCACTCTCGTAAAACCACCAACTCACCTTCCTACTGTATCTCACTAAACACCTTGCAAGGTTTACTCTACCACCAATTATGCCTACAACTTCTCCTAAGTTGTTTTCTCCTCATTCTTGGATCTTCTCTCCATTCAATCCCATCTTCCTCTGGTCTAAGGCTGATAGCCTAGACTTCGGTCTACCCTGCAAGTGATTTCCTTTTGGTCACTAATACCTAGTCAAGCTATCATCAAGCTTGCCTAGGGCCAGTTTGCTAAAATGGTCGACACCATTCCGTGGTCTGCTACATATAGAACACTAATGTACATGGTTGGCCCTTCTTGAAAACCTCCAATGGTCATGTGGATCCCACAATGGAGTGTCAGGACAGAGCCATGTTCACAAAAAATTGATGCCAACAGACAAATAGAAAACAATCAACAACTATATTTATAGAGTCGAGCTTGGCATAAATTCACAATGGAACTCACAAGACATGGAAAAACAACATCTATCCCATCTGCATTATCACTTAAGGATTTAAGCCATGTTTGCAACATAAATGAAACCAGAAAATGATCTTCCAATTGATATTCAAAAATAGTTTGTTCTTGTGGAATCAACACATCCAACAATCCCAATCCAACTTATCCCAATCCCACTTATCCCAATCCAACATATCCCAATCAAACCCATTACAGAATGCCCATTGGGTATTTTAATAGCCTCCTAGACATGTCATGAATCATCCCAAAAAGATAAGATTCAACTTGACACAATTGGTTTTTCACTGTAAATGTCTTTGCTTTCTTCATTGGGTCATCAGGGTAGCCTCAAAACACTCCCTCTGATGTTTGATGTTGGTGTCCAAATCATGCACTTCTTTCATCGGGTCACTAGGGCAGCCTCAAAACACTCCCTCCGATGTCCGATGTCAGTTTACAAATCATGCACTTTTTCATTGGGTCATCGGCGTAGCAATAAACATCACTTGCCGATGGCTGATGGTTCCCTCCCAACATAATTCTTTCCTATCGGGTTATCGGGGTAGGTCCCAACATTGTTATACCGATAGGCTATGATGCACTCCAAACAGTATGCTTTCCTATCGGGTTATCAAGGTAGGTCCAAACATTATTATACTGATAGTCGATGACTCCACTTCGACTCGCTCTGAGTCCGATGGCTCCACTTTGACTTGCTCCGACCGCTGGTGAATTCATCAGGTTATTGGGGTAGGTGGGAAAACACTCTCGTTGATATCCGATGGCTCCACTCTGAACTCACTCCATTCCTTCCAATCCGCTGGCTACCTCATGGGGATATCAGGGTAGGGTAAAATTGGTAGTTCCAATACCCGATGGTTGCGCTCCACATGGTGGTGGTCTCATCAGGGTAGGTCTTGCCAAAAAAAAAAAAAATTCACCAATGGAGACAAAATGCACTCCAAGCTCCCTACAAACAACCAAATGGACTAGAACCAGTTCTTATGCCAAAATTGCCAAAATTGAAAAGGGTATTTTCTCACCCTTAGGTTCTCTTGCACCAACTATCAAAGGGAGTTATAGCCTTATCCTTGCTATGAAGCTTAGTATGAGGATCGGGTGAAAAACTAGAAGCAAATTTGTGGGTGGTAGACATCTTCATAGATTTAACACTAACATTTGGGGGATCTGCACTCCCTTTGCAAATATTTAGGATAGCCTAGGAAGTTGAACTTCTTAATTCCTTCAAATCTATTCTCTATAGTCGTCCAACTAACAATAACAACAACCCTCGATTTATCCTAAATCATAGCAAGGGACTCCTCTAGGGTTTTAATGTGTTGATCATGCCCTTCCTTTAGATCCTTTATTCCTTTCACCAACTCTTTAATAGTGGGAAAATTTTTATCCATGTTCTACACATTTTAATTTTGGATAAATTTATCCTTAAAAGAATTAATCTCTGATACCATCCATTAAAACAAGGCACTCTAGCCATTTGTAACATCCTTCACATTCTTAATCATATGACTGGAAGCAATAAAAAAAGAGCCTTTCTCTAGAGGGGTAACATTAGAAATATCCATAGGAATCTCCACATGCAAACCCATGTCAATACCATTGGCATGCAGGGAGTGGCCATTAATTGCAAACTATACTAGGCTTTGATTCCTTTTGTGGTTACATCTTCTTTTTATAGGGGGGGTTACTATTCGAATGAGGCAATTCTTTCCCCTTCCCTTTCATCGACCTAAGAGAGCGACCCCCCAAATTACCTTTACCCTTAATGTCATAATTGAAGGCCACTGAATTAGGCATAAGCTCCTACGAGGGGGAATACTCAGAGTCCTCATCATCCAAAATCATAGTTTTATGGTGGGTTGAGGAAGCCCTTTTGGGTCATTTATGTTTCCCTAAATAAACACCCGCATCCTCATCTGAAGGTAAATCATTTGAATCACTTGAGGAACCCTGAAGACGAACATTATTATCATTGATTTTGCTAGAACTAGGAGTAGGGGTTTTATAAATAGAAATAGATTTCCCATACTCCATGATGAGGAGAATCAAACCCTCATGAATAACTGAGATAGAAGGGTTTTTTCTATGGACTATTAGCATACGAATGAGAGAAGAAAACAAATACAAGTGCAACAAAATGCATTTGTTATACTGAAAAATGATTAAGGATGACAAAATGATATTTAAAAAATTTGTACAATTTCCTATCCAAGGTAACATACCACATAACGACCTCAACAACATCTACCCAAAGAGGTTTGTGAGTTGTCCTATCATACCCTCCATTAGTGGTCCTTTTGACTTTCTCCCTTTCCCCTTTCTCAATGAAACTTGAAAGCGCTTCAATAGTAGATTTCTTATCCCTGTAAAATTTCATTCCTTCCACTAATGTATCAGACACCTTCACGATGACCTCCTCAGAAACCACCAGCTCCATACCATACACCTTGAGAGTGTCTGTATACCAACCTTCGATAAAATTCTAGGTCACCTATGGATTTGAACCTGTGTAATTTTTTAATATAGGGCATAGGACCCCCAACTAAGAGCTCTCTTGAAATGTTATGATTCTTCTACCATTTGTGATGCACAAAGGGCTCAACCCTATTTTGATCTCCACCCACGTTGGAAAAAAAAGACCAGGAAAGCCAAAACCACAATAATGCTAGCCCAAATAATGAAAAAGAAGATCTTAAAGAGGGCGGTAGATTGACGCTTTATTATGAAGGACATGCCACTTCACATAAATTTGAAAAAAGGACTTGATCATTTCCCATAAATCTTCTGAATTAGCATTCATTTTGATCATATTTAATTAGCATTTTTATGTCCTTTGAGATATGGTCTATTAATCCCCACCTTATCAAATTATGTTGAGCCACACCAAGATTTTCCAACCTATCAACAACTGAGTTCGTTTCCCAAGAAATATGAGAAATAATAAACTCATGGAAGGAGTTAAGCATACTCTTGTACTCAATAATCAAAGTCTTGATGCTCCAACTAGGGGATTGAATCACTCTTAAACAAGCAAATATATTTAAGGAGTCACTATCAACCTATACCTTGAATAATCTACTCGAGACCACCATCTTCAGACCACTGTAGGCTACGTTAGCCTTGACATAGTGCTTAATGATGCAGAAAATTTTGACAAAATTGCTAAAAATATAGATTCTTTTGATGATGTTGTAAACAAGTGTATTGATTTTGAATGTTGGAGTGTGATTCTTATTGCTACTACTCATGCCCAGAATATCTCAATGATCACATTAAAGAAGTAGTTGAAAGATAATTGGCCAAGTAATTTTTAATGATTTTCTATGTCTTTGGTGTGTCATTTGTCTTTCATGGCTAAGGGGGATAAGAATACTCAAAAATGTTTAATATTTACTTTGTTAGGAGAATTGAAATGTATTTTAAGAGAACAAAAGTATTGTTTTAATATGTGGTGTTTCTCTAGTTAAGAGGACTTGTGAAAATAATTTTTATTATTTTCCATCAATGACAAAGGGGGAGATTGTTACAAATATATGCTTTGTTGTCAAATGTTGATATCAAACAATGTGGTTCAAATGGGTTCTATTTTGGACATCAACAAATTTATCTATAGTGATGAAGTGTTTGCAGTTATGCTTTTTAACTAGAGGTCACTATGAATTAGTACTATGGTTTGGACATAGACAGTTTGCATTTGCAGTTGATCTAATTGATATTAACATGTTTTAATGTTCTTGATGGTGAGGATAGTTTGAAGTCTGAATAGTCTGGTCTAGGTGTCGGTTGTTTCAGTCCATATTTATGCAATTGTGAAATGATATGATTGGTATATGTGTTCAAGCTATGATATCAAAGTTAGATGTAACTTGTACTTTTGGTCAAGTGGTTGCAAGTGAATTATTCTTTTGTTTTGGAGTTTCTCATTACATTTCAGATTTGGTTTCAATTAATTTTTATGCATTTAATATTTTCATCTAGTTGTATATTTTGGGTCAGAGATGTGCACATTTCATAATATTTATTTTCAGTGACTTGGTGCAGATGTTTATTGTTTCAAATTGGTATATATATACATACACAGGAAAGACGAAATAGAGAGAGATATGATTTGTTGAATAAAATAGTGAATATGTGTGTGACTTGATGTAAGGATGACAATGTGAGTGAAGTTGCTACATTAGTAGTACAATGGTGACTATCTATATAAGAGAAGTAACCCAAAGACTTGGAGGTCCAAATATATTAGAAGGGTCACAATTTCTGCTATAACAGAGACTCTGATTAGAAAGTAGAGCTTACTTTATACATACAGTTTATTTTCTCTGAGTTGTAATACTATATCTTGTCCTATTATGGTTAGCATCAGGTTTTCAAGCCACTTTTGTATCTTGCCCTGAGAGAAGTTAGCCTTGGCTACAAGTTTGGAGTAGTGAGATCCCTTTTATAAAATATTTTATATAGTGGATCATTTCTATGAGTTGGTGATCATCGGGGTTTTTCGTAGTTTGTGTTTTCCATGTATAAAATATCGATGTTCATGTGTGATTGGTGTGAATGGTTTTATGATGTCATCGTGTAATACTCCTTGAAGTGAATGCTTGGAATAAACTTGTTAGATGATAGATTGAAGTCTATAATTTTAGTTATTGTTGATTCACTCCCCCTCCCTCTCAGCATCTAGTGTGTGTTCAACATGTTCAACCCTTAGACAATTTTTTTCAACATCATAGGTATGAATATAAAATCAAATGACAATCAACTAAATCTTTGAGTAGGTAGTTATCAACATATATAATTGCATCCCAAGAACCAAAGCATACTTGGTGTGTGTAATAATGTGTTACCATATGCATATCATACATCTGGAAAAATATTTTATGATGGGTAAAAACTAGGTATGTGTAGGATCATGATTGGCCAAGTAGGCCCTTAAGTGGCATTCAAAATAAAAAAAATAGAGTTACGCAACTTGACGTAAAAATTTGAATAAGTTACCAATATTATTTCAAAAAAATGTGACTATTTGACTATCTGACTATCTGACTACCCTAACCACAATCAAATCATAATATTTTTTAAATTTATATTTTAGATATAAGTAGACTACTCGTGTTCATATGTGACACATATTTTTTGAATTTTTATTTTTTAAATAAATAATTAATTATGTTTTTTTTAGTACAACTTTTTTAAAATATTAAAACCCATATGTCTGACCACCATAATTTGGTCAAAACTTTATTTAATTTTTTTTTAATCGTATAATATATGAACCATATAATGTGATGTATGTTTTAGATTCAAATAATGTGATACCTTTTGAAAGTTATAGATAGTTTTCAATCAACCTATCAATCAAGACTTTAGTAAAAATATCGCCACTTTTTCACCCCTCATGATCCTACACATACCAAGCTATTGGTATTATGAATTGAATTCAATCAAGTTGATCATCATCTGTGTCAAATTATCTCTCTCTAATATATTTTCAAACATGCTAATCTCCCAACATATCTTAACCTATACAACAATATCAATAATTCTCTATACAAGTCGGATAGGTGATCAGGTTGAACTCAAGTTGACATCAGTGACAACACATCTTGGCTATCATCAATGATAACAACATGTTGTACAATATGCTAACAATCTCACCCTTTGTCACTGATGGCAACCACAAATCTTCTCTCCTATTTTTTTATGAAAGGAAAGGGGCACAATCTGACCTAAAAAACAAAGATGGGGAGTTAGGAAAATGTTGAGAATAAAAATTCCTTTCCATTTGGTGAGTGTCAAATTTGGTGCTCACCATATTTAGTGGTTTCCAATTGGTTCGAATTGACCAATACAAAGGATCGATCACTCTGAACCAATTTAGTGAGCACCAAATGCTACAATGGGGGGAAGAAAAGAAAGTGACTTCTTTTTATTACCATATCTTGATACATATTCCTAGGTGTTTCTATTGTGGTGTATATTTCCCCATAGGGTCGTGCATATCCAAACAAGGCATATTTTCATCAAAATAACTATACATTGATGCTATATTCTTTCATTCATTATTTTGTTTATAGATAATCTAGAATGACAATAGATATTTATAGATTTAGATTATTTTACAATACTTATCTTTCTAATCTAAAGTTTTCCAAAACAAAATCAGCATGCCCCTAATCCTCAATATAATTTAATGTGATCTAAATATTATTAAAATTGAAAGAAATGACACTTTAATTTCTTTCCTACTATTTAAAAACACTAGGTTCTTGCAGTGTAACCCCTTTTATTTTTCAATTATATTTTCTTGATTCACATCATTATGAATTATGTAGATATTAAATAGTGGAAATAATATAAACAAGTTATTCAAGGATAGGATGATAGAAGGTAAGGGAAGAATTACGCTCAGAAGAGACTAATTTCATCCTTACTTCCATAAAAAACAAATATAGTCACATAATATTGTTTAAATTTTATTAATATAATATAATCATACAACCAAATTTTGTATACATGAAATTTATAGATTTTTTTATAAATAGAGATAATGATTCATGCAACATACATCGTACATATAAAACTTCTTATAATGCATATGACAAGGTTGTTTTTTAGATATTATTAAATATTTCATTAGTTTCATTGGATTAACTAGCAATAATAGAAGCCACCGAGGAACAATATTATTGTAATTTTTACGCATAAGGTTGGGCTTTAAAAATGACAACCACTTGATTCTAGCTAGACACTCACCATCATTTTAGAAACTAAGATCAAGAAACATGAATATTTGAATTAAATCTTGAAAATATTTGAATGATGGAATTCCCCCATGCAAGTAGTAGTTTTTCTACAAAACTATCATGAACCCTTGTAATGAGTGGATGATATATTTGACACATTAAAAAATATGCCAATATTAGGTGAGAAACATGTATCTAGTTGAATCATAAGATGGAACACCGACCAATAAATCAACTAAAGAAAATCCAACTTGTACAACATTTGGAATAACAAGACTATCAACATTCATAGTAGTGAAAAAATTGTAGGAAGGGTTAACTTGAAAGTTTAGATCCAAAACCTAAATATTTAATACTAAAGGGTACCTAAAGTTGAAGTTCACCATTGAAAGAAATAGAGGTTTTACAAAAGAGGAATATTTATCCTTCCTGTAACCTCCCTATTGCATCCTTGAGCTTATAATCTAGAAAAAAAAATATGGTCCCTTTACGAACCCTTATAAGGGTCCCTAACATACTATTCTCATCTGATATTTTTTTAGACCATTAATGGGAATAGTAAGTAGAAGAATCCCCTTTCAAGAATTGACCAAGGTTAACCTAAAATGGATTTGGGTCACAAAAGTAGGGGCAGCCATAGGATAGAGAAGAATGCCCATATGTAGTACCATGTATGGATTCCATTCAAAGTTCCAACAAAATCCCCTCAAAAAATATTTTTTATCATCGTTAGGAGAAGAAAGATATTGATCCTACAAATGAAACCTCAAAGTTGGAAATGACCTTCCCACTTAAGGAAAGTTTCAAATGTTTTCTCCTAATTTATCTTTATCCTTTTTCTCACTTCCGTTAATGGTTAAGAGTATTTAATATATATTTTAGTTAATATTTATATTTATAAAATAAATATTGGCATTAAATAGTTTTTATTTCAAATATTATTTCATCCACTAAATATTAAAAAAAAATCCATCCATATAATTTTTTAAACTTAAATTTGTTAAATTTGATTGTCATTTACATGATAAAATAAGTAATGTTTAATAATAAACATAATACTCATCATATTTTACTAAATAAAAAATCAAACGTGAAATATAATGACATATATTAAAATTACTAACCTTTTATAAGTAAAATATAAAATATAAAATTATTTACTATATGCTAAGAAAATATGGTATGTCTTTATTAACATGTCTATTTAAGTATCTTGTAGTTTATAAATGGATTTAGTATAAATTCATGCATCTCTTTATATAAAAAATATGATAGAGGTGAGTAAAAGTGGGTGCATAGCTAGAGTTTTGCGTAGGGTAGGAGTTGCAATGGTTCTTGCTAAGGGTGATGGTGACAATGAGGATGATGGTGAAGACCTAGATTTAATCCCTCTACCTCTGCTTCACTAGGTCTCTTTGGTGGTCAAATATAGTTATGTTGGCTCTATTTTGGCATTTAGGTGGGATGATATTGCTATTTTATTTTGCTTGCTCAATGTTGTTTCTATTGGTGTGGATGACTTCTCTATTGTCATTTTTTTGTGTTCTTTTTGTCTATAGGTTTTTGGCCTTTGGCCCCCTTTTTTTTATGGATATATGTTTTTTGGGTTCCCCTCATAGACTTTATTCCTCTACTCTTTACCTCTAGTTAGAGTGATTGTTTGGGATTCAATCATTACTGGTTCTTGTAGTGCATTATCGAAAGGAGTTGGAAATTGTGTTGGTTTATTCTGGAAACTAGTGGGAATTTTATTTAGTGTTTTTTTGGTCTCTCTTGCTTTCGATTTTGTTTGGAATCTAGAGGTAACTGTTGCAAGGGTTTACATTTTGTACCAAGTCTCTTTTTAGACTCTTCTAAGCTTGTGGTTGGGCCTTTATATGGCAGTATATGGCATTGCCCTTTCTTTCATTGTGGTTATAGTGCCTTATAAGGTGTTGGATGCATTGTTTTCACTATTTATTCTTCTTGGATTGAGGGTGCTTGTTATAGTGTTTTGGCCCTCCTAATTTCCCTTTTTATTTGATGATGTTAATTTTGCTGAGGGGAGTCATCTATCTATTTTGATTAGATCTTCCCAATCAGAGATGTTGTTTATTATGGGTATGTTGTTATTGTGTTTGTATCTTTTAATACATTTTTATATTTTATATCTCTTTGACAGATTTAAGCAAATTAAGGAAGTTGTTGCTTCCATTTGCTATGTTACACCTAGTAGTTGTGTTTCTTTTACAAGAAGCTTTGTTGTCCTCCCTTTGTCTAATATAGTGGCCTCTGTTTCGAGTAATTTTTATGGGGTGTTAATTTTTTTGGTTGGTGATTTCTATTGGTTTTGAGGAGAAGTTATTCCTTATGATAGATGTTGGAGCCTTATTTTACAAGGTTTCCAATTTTTAGAAGTGCAGTTATGTTACATGGTCCCTAGTATTTTCCTTCAATACTCCTATTGAGGTGGATTATTCTCCTATAGAGGTGGATAATCTTCTTGTGGTAGAGGCTAGTATTTGGTTATCTTAACTACTTGCTTCCTCCTATGTTGATCTTATCGAGGTGGAGTAATATCCTATAAAGGTGGAGAATAGATATGTAGGAGAGGATGAGAGTTATTGCAAGCAGGTTTTGGTGTCCCTTTCAATAGAATTTGGATGCAAGGGAGCTTTTGTTGCCCCTTTTATCTCTTTTTGTCTTATATCTCCTAGTGAGGTGGAGATTAAGGAGTCAATCTAGGTTATGGTTTTTTCTTGGAAAGTTTTTCTATATCAGATGAAGGTTGTGGGAGCCTTTTTAAAATACATTTATCCAACTATTTTATTGTGTAATATATGTATGTTATTGGATCTCAAATTTATGGGACCCTTTGCAAAACCAATTAAGTTTATGGGAGCCTAGAAAAGCATTTTGATTATGAGTCCTAGAGTTGTCATGCTTGAAGGATTTGGCCTTCTATTGTTACATCTTAATCTTTAATGCTTAGTCTCTACATGGAATGGCTATAGGTAGGCTATTATTTTGTTGTGTTGTATCTTTAAGTAGCTTTCTATAAGTGGGTTTGAAAATCCCACAAAATCTATCTTTGTCCCTTCGAAACTTATTTCACCCCTAATAAAAAATAAAGCTACTTAGTTCTTTAGATGAGAATTAAAAGATATTTTTATAGTAAATAATTTTTATTTTTTTATTTTTTTTAGTATTTAGTTATGATGTCTATGATTTTTTGCATTACTATTTAAAACTAAAATAAACTAAAGTAAATTTATCTAAAATTCAAAGTATTATTTATTTAGAATAAAATAGCTATAACTAAAAGTTAAAATAACAAATTAAATATAGAAATATCCTAACTATTATCTATTATTTAACTATACAAAATATAACTTAACTATTACATATGGTAAATACACGACTCTCAAAATTCAATTTTACTTAAATTCATCACTCATTAGATATTACTTTTATTTATAGATTCCATTTAAAATCATCTTAACATTGTAAAGAAATAGTTATATAAACTATTTACTATAATCATATATGTTACATAATTACCATAATTATATCTTAAAAAATATATTAATATATTTAATAACTAATTTTCACAAATACAACATTTTGAAATTGTATATAAATTTATTTAAAATTAAAATATTTTAATATAAAAATTTTATTAAAAAATTTATACAAACAAATCTAGATATGATATGTCTAACACAACCAAATGTAAAATTTACTTTCATAATCCCATACCCAAATCATTTTGACAAAACAACCATTTTGGTGGGTGCAAGAAGTTGGCTCCCAATTAGGAGGAACAACACCACCAGGATCAGGGCCCATTATTTTCTAAATGGGACCTCATTATTCTTCAAGTCCAGATTGAAATGGGACCCTTTTTGTTTCATAACGAGGCCCCATTTTATAAAATGGGGCCTCATTTTGTAAAAGTATTTTCAGGATGAAAAACCTAAGGGTTCCTTGTTAATCTATGTGCCCTGGGACTCGAGTTGGGTAAGGCTTCGAATGTTGAACCTAAGAACTGTGTAAGTACAAAATATTGACCTTTGACATATGTTTGAAATATCTTTTAATTTATGCATGTAATCTCTTAGTTAGTTGACAAGCAGTGTCACTTAAGTTAACTTTCAATAATTGAAATTTTTTGTAGTCGTTTAATAGATACATAAATTAATAAAAATGGCAAAAAACTAATTTCGAGAAAATTTACCAAAAAATGTAATTTTTAGATTGTAGTTAAAGTTGTGTTATTTTTCTCTTTATACAATTAATCTAATCTGTAATCTCTTTCTATCTCTTTTCTTATGATTTTGTTATTGGTGAATGTTTGGTACACTAAATTCTTTAAATTTGATTTATTTGAGTGGAAATAAAAATAATTGACTGTATAAGTATGAGAAAAGACCTAGGGAATTTAGTCCCTTCACTACTTTCCATTCAATCTACAACATATCTAGAGACTCCTCAAAAAAACACAATACATGAGAGTATAATATATATCTAGAAAGAGAATTCTCAACTCATTAAGTATTGAGTACATAAAATTCAAAAAAAATCTTATAAATCTATTAATGTTAGTTTTGATACAATAGATATGAGAGTAGGATCATTATATTATAGTGTATTTCTTTAAGATTAAATTAATATTAATAACTAAATCTTAACAATAAAAATGAAATACTGCTTTTCTTTTTAGTTCAAAATATTTGATTAATTCTTAGCTATAGTTATAAATTGAAAAAAGTTAGTCCAAGGGGTAGCAAAATTGGTTAAAGGTTTGCCTCCTTCCCATATAAGTCTTGAGGTTTATTCACACTGCCTGGCATGTAGTTGGTTCGCTCCTCTTTTTAACTCGTGGAAAAAAATAAATTGAAAAAAATACAAATACTTAAATAATTAACTATAGAAAACACATATAATTTTTTATAAGTAAAAAGCTAAAAGAGCCAGCACTCATTTTAATTAAAAAGTAAAGTTTAAATATTGCAAAATGTATAGCATATGATATGAAAGACTATAGAAATTCCACATTCCAGAAATCTTATTTATCTTAGAGTTCTATAAGAATTTTCCCCAATCTAAAAGTCTACTAACCATATAGCCCAAATTAAAAAAAATTAAATGTAATATATATTTTAATATAAGAATAATAAATTGTTAAAATAACTAAATTTTTTTTAACACATTTCTATATTTTTAAAACTTAAATATATTTAAAATTAAATATAAATTTGATTTTCAAAATTTGAACATAAATAATATAATACAATTAAATGCTTAAATTAAAACAATATTTATCACTTTATCCTAGCCTCTGCCCTATGGCACCCATTTCTAATCTAGAATAACTTCGACTTAATAATGGAAATTTAAAAAGTAGTTACATTTTTTATGCAGCAACAATCTAAACATAGTAAAAGGAAAAGCTTAAATCTTTATAGACTGTCCAAACATAAATTCCCAAGAGAGACTCAAATTTTGGTTGAAAATAATACCACGGAACAATGCAAAGATAATAAAAAAAATTGATACTGAACGCTGAACTCCAAAACACTATGGATTCCCACATTGGATATTGCTTATGATGTATATTTAATTTTTTATTATTTTATTAATTGTTTTCATTTGAATGTTTGTTTACGTTAATTTATTATATTGAATAAATAGTTCAAATGAATAAATAAGTTTGTTCGTATAATATTTTGTGATAAAATATGATTATATAAATTATTTATTATTATTATTTTAGTATATATCTTTTTAATGTTTTAAAATATTAATTACTATGAGGATTAGTTTCTTATTTACAAATAGATGAAAAGGAGAAAAATCATTGGGAACAAAAATCCTAATCAGTTAAGAAATTGGAAACTATTATGAACGAAGAAGATATTTTATGTGATGATTTGATACGAAGGAAGAAGTATTATGTTGCAGAGTATGTTGGTAATGAAGTGTTGAGTGCGTAAAAGAGGATCTATACAAACAAGTTGTGCTACTATGAGATCACACTACCTGTTGTTCTCTAATCACTGCAATAGTCAAATACCCTAACTGGATAAGCTCTAACAAAGTTCATTGTACACATCATCTAGCCAGGTGATCCATTAGTTTGGATTCAGAAATTCTCTACTGAGGTTACTCCTTACAGGGTACTACCTTTTATAGGGTATAGCTTTTAACTAAGCTTTGGGATCTTTAAGAGAATTTGCTCCTAGTAGAGCAACCTTTTGTAGACCTTAACCACTCAATTATCTATTTTTGCATAAAGCTAACTTGTGAGTCCCATCTCATCGTGGATTTTACCTATTTGGGTTTTCCATGTACAAACACTTGTGTTATGGTTGATGTTTTACATATTGTGGATGATGTTATATCATTTTGGATTACATGCATATTGTTTAACAAAATTTTTAAGTATATCTATTGGTTAGTGTTTAACGTAGTATTGTTTTTGGTGTCGCAGATTCACCCCCCTCTCAATGCTTTACAAGTCCATTAGTGGTCAGTTTGGTCCTTCACAATTTTCACACTCCAATGTGGGATTGAATCATCACTGTGAATAAAACCAATTCTAAAGATTATAACTTTGTGTTTTCTCTTGTGCAAAATATTGAAGGGAAATAGGTTGGTGATAGGGTTTTGTGTTAGCCAAAACCCCATTTTTGGAATTAACCATGAAATAGAAATGAAATATGATTGAATTGCTATAATAGAAATGTTCTCCTTTCGAGAGAGGTGTTCAATAATGTTTAAAACACTAATCCTAAACCTCCTTGTGAATTTTTGTTTGTCTCCACACAGAATCAGGGTTTCATAAATTCTTAAACAACATAGAACATGAATGTCAACTCCAATGCTTAAATCTTGATTTTATCTTTGTTCCAATGCATGAAAAAATGACTTATTGCTTGCTCGCTTTCTTGAATTCTTGAAATGGTGTGAGGGTATACTTAATTGTATTTAATTCATATCAAAATGAGAGGGTAGACCTCCTTTTATATGTGCTTTTGAAAAAAAGATGTTAATTTGCTGACATGAGTCGACATGGAGTCCAAATTCTTTCCCTAACCTTGTGACCATTAAGGGGCCCAAAATTGGGTCCTAATTATGACGACTAGAGCACTGGGCTCTCTGGTCCTCAAGGGACTAAGGTTTCATGCCTTGGTATTTCTGAATTAGAGACAAAAGGTTGAGGGTAGGATGAAGTCTGAGGTGAAGATGGTGGCAAAATTTCATAGTATGAGTAGAATTAGGTCCCATTCAGGACCTAGGGCATGCATGCCAAGGTGAGGGCCCAAATGCAGACAAAATTGTAAGGGAATACAATTTAGGATGCTACATTTAGCCCCAACTTTAGTAGGAGTATGAGACTAAGCATACTCTTGGAGGAGTATAAAGGTTCACACTAAAAGGATTTTACAGAGATTCTAAGGAGCCAAGACACACCAAGCCCTCAATGGACTTTAGGTATCTTACTACTTCAAGATCAAGATAAAAGGGACATCATAAGAGAGAGAAAGAGAACCATGACTACAAGCCTAGTAAGGTTCACTTACTATCTGTCATGAAAAGAAAAATACCCAAACTACCAAGCAAAAGGCTAAGTTCTCAAAGTAAATTGAGTATTGAGATATGCAAAAGAGAGAAACATTGAGAGGACTATATGCCCCCATGTTAAATAGATCATGTATGCCAAAATGAGAGCGATTGATTTAAGGTAGTATACATTCATCCAAAAGACTTGAGAACGCTATTACAATGATATGCCCCCAAGAAGGATACATCAAATGATGATAATCACAAAACACTAAACACATAACCAAGTTCAACTTAACTTTTGGGTAAGTATTCTCTTATGATAAATAATGTATATCACGTATATATTTTTATTGAATTTTCATCATCCCCAAATAAAGTAGAGTCACAATGGAAGAATGGTGCATGTGTAATACCCCGCCAGGAAACCCCGAAGGGATTAAGCCAAAACACACGAATGGAGTGCAATAATTTTTTTCATAATATTTAAACACAGCCTAATGATACAATGAGATATCAAAGAACAAATTATAGAGTGGAAGACATCAACTAACACCTAAAGAGTTTCCCAACATGGTTACTTTATTCCAAATTTAACTTAACTCAAGATAAGATAATACTTATACAAAGAATAATTTCTTTCATTAAGACTAAATCATAGGTAACATATGAATACATCCATTAAGGTTAAAATATAGCTAATATCAAGATTGAATATCTAAATAACCCAAATGAAGTTCATCCATTAGAATTACAATTTAATCATACCTTTCATTCATACTTTTCTTATTAAAATTTAAGTCATGCATCTAATTAATAACACACTTGAATTTCACCATAACTAACGACATCTTTCCATGCATACTTAATTTCTTAAATATATTCCATTATTCCAAACTACATTCTTTCATGATCCAATTTACTGCATTTAAAAGACATGCATTTACAATTAATTTCATCTAATCCACTTCATACTTTCTAACATAATGCCATTCATGCATGCTAAAACTGAAAAAGAAAACATAAGTACAAAAGCAACACATAACACCAAAGTGATCTTGAAGTTCACCCCTAGAGGGCTACATCTCTAGGTTTGCTCAACTGCAAGACCCCTCTATTCATTTAAATTAGTTAAGGGTACATAAGTTCCACATCATTTACATTCCTGCCACTAAGGCGAATCATACTAATAAACAATCGACCACATCGGTCAATAATTACATCAATGATCCCTGCATAGAAATGGATCCAATTGAACACATTTAAACTGATACGAGGTCCACTGCCAAAAACTACTTTAACTAGAGACTTGACCCGCTATGGTCAAGAACAAGTCAACACTTGACATTCACATATAGAACAAGACCTATCAAAATACCATCACAAGGCAACAACCAAACTAGAAACAAAAGACATAAACAGGTACCCCAAATCATCCAACGACAGGGTCGAAACAAATATATCAGCATAGGACACAATGATAACTCAACCAGAATTGCAATAAAATTAAACTTGACTAATAACACCATCTACACAAGATCCTATTACAGGCAATCTTTTCTTTAAACAATCAAGAACATAAGTAAATAGATTTTTCTAGAAGACAAGGAAATACAACTATATTAATAAATCCATCTTGTCATTTGTCCGATAAAGTTAAATAAGTTCACATATGAATTAAACTCCTAATATATTTCCAATAAGAATATCGAATTTAAAATTATAAGCTTTTTCTCTTTTTTCTAAAATTACAAAATTCTAAATTCTTTATTCATATAACAAAAATCTTTAAATTGACAAATAAAATTTAAACAACTATATATATATATACATATATATCCATTTAAATATACATATATATATTAACACATTATAATTATTTTAATATTATTTATTTATTATTTATTTAAAAAAATTAAATAACAAATAAAATAATAAATAAAATTTAAAAATTAAAAATTACATTTAAACTCTAAAATAACTACCCTAAGGCAGCGTTGCTGCCATATGGCAGTCAAGGCTACACTTGGGTAGCACTACTGCCCTATGGTAGCACACGCTACCTATGGGTAGTGCTGATCCCCTAAGGTAGCAGCCGCTACCTTTGGGTAGTGCTGCTGCCCTATGGCAGCAGCCACTACCATGGGTAGTGCCGCGTGGGTAGAGGCAATGCCTCCCCACAAAAAAAATAATAAATTAATTATATATATATATATATATTTTTTATGTATTTTTTAAATAAAAATTTTAACATTAATTTCAACAAAAGTTATTTTTTTTTTTAATGCATTTTTTAAATAAAAATTTTAACATTAATTTAAACAAAAACAATATTTTTCCAGTAATTCCATTTTCACATAATTTAATCTTTCATATATTTTTATTTATTTATTTAATTAACCCAAATAAATTTAATGTATAATTAAATTTATTTTCTTAAGGTAATAAAAACCATTTCATAGAAATTCCATAAATAAACAAAACTGTCATAACTAAAAATCAAATGAGAGAAGTCAATTTCTCAAACAAATACCCTTTTCACCAATCTTGCAATTCTCCATGCATCATAAAATCTTCACAAATTTTCCCAAAATTGCATTCTTCCCATAAACTAGAAATACACATCAGGCATGAACTTTTAAAACAAAACTTGAATTCACCAGAAGAGGGTTTTGGGTTTGACAATAATTTACACACACATCATTCAGAGAGAAATGAAAAAAATAGAATTATTTTCTAAAAAATCAACAATCAAAGAAGCCACCCAACCTGGTATTGCTTTCCTGGAAGAATTCTGTAGAACAGCCCTAATCTTTTCCACAAGCTTCCAATAAATTTCTTCACCTAAAGCCCTGACCTGTTTCATGTGTGTTTAAAATAAAGACCTGTTCCCTATTTAAACTAAAATCCTAGGTTCAATAGCTTTTCTCAAAAACCTAAATTTAGAATAAAAGTAATTTTATTTTATTTCCTAATTTTATAACAAAAGACAAGCTAACATGCAATAATTAAAAATCATTATTCTTTCTTTTTTTTTCTCATGCAAATTAATTAATTTTCTAAATAAAAAATTAAAACAATACTTTAATTCCAATTAATTCTTTTATTCATTTTTTTTTAATTTATTCTTTAATTTATTTATTTAAAATTCTAGGGACAATAAATATAATTAATCTAATTTATTTTTCCACTAAAATTTAAATAAAAATATATTTCTAATATCATACAACTTGCAACTTAATTTAACTAATTAATTAATTAAGTTTATGAAATTATCTCATAGTTGAATTGTTTATGCATTGAGATTATAAATTTAGTTAATTAAAAGAAATCCTTTTCTCCCTCATTTAATTTTTAATTAAAAAAGCTAATAGTTGCATTTCACAATACTAATGAGGGTAAAATATTTTTAATTAAATTAAATTCTCAAAATCAATCTTACACGTTACATAAAATAAATATGAATAAAACTCACTTTTCTAATCAAAATTGATTTTCTTAAATAATTAAAATTAATCTTTCTATTCCAAAAAGCAAAAGAGATTAAATTATTTCTATTTTGAATAAATTTAAATATTTCCTTTTTAAAATGCATAAACTGAATAAATTCATTATTTAAATTTAAAATGCATAAACTGAATAAATTCATTATTTAAAATTAACCATTAAATTAAACTCGCTACAAAAATAAATAGAGCGATCTTTTTAATTAATGATTAATCACATAAAAGAAACCTATTTATTTTAATTCGTCAATTACTAATGCGTAAATAAACACATTAAATCAAAATAAATACTTAGGGTTAAATACTCTATTTACCACATGCCAAGCACGCAAACCAAGTAAGTCAACCAATTACTCGACCCACAAACCCAAATGAAAAGAAAACTGACGGAACACAACGATGCTCATTTGAGTATGACTAGGGTAAACTAAAGGTTTTACGACCACCTAACCCAAATTCTAAGGATGAAAGAGGTATACTCAACCCTGCGAATCCAGGTGAAGACGAACCTTACACCTAGGCGGTACTGTACCTACAATCTCCTGCAACCAAGAGTCAGACAAGCATACATATATATATATATATATATATATATATATATATATATATATATATATATATATATTTAATGAAGAAGTTAGCTCGAGATTAATAACAAGAATCAGGAGGACGGTTTAAACTTACATAAGAATCAATGTGAAAGCACATTAACAGAAACTCACAATAATCATAATATCTAACTAAACATTACCTCATGGTAATTCAACCATTCAAGATTGCCACATAAAAAGTCAACCAAGGTCAAACCGGTTTTACAAAGCTGTCTAGGGTAGGGGTACTACATCCTCCCTCCCTAAGCTCTGACTTACTCCCGGAAGTCGTAAGGCTAAGTGGAAATCATGCAACACGTATTAGCCCTGAAACTCATTTCACAACTATTAATTTGCACATATAAATATTTTCTCAACAATTGAAACATTATTTCTAAATCCTCTACGAATGTCATTATACTTTCTCAAGATATATCTAAAACCATACACTTCTTAAAATATTCTAGGAATTATCCACAATCGTAGCAGAGAAACAAGAATTTTTCTTCCTTTCATTACACCAAATTAAAGCATCAAAAGAGATAAGCAACAATTAGTATACTCATCTATCAAACATGACAAGAAAACATGCCATCATGATCAATTTCTTTTACCAATACATCTTTTTTCATAAAATTTTATCACATAGAACTAGCTTCAAATATCAAATTCTACAACCAAGTTAACTTTCATGAAATAAGAGAAACCTAAATAACTCAATTGTTTACACTTGCCAGGCATATAAAAACCTTTCCAAAGACTATGTCCCATAACATAGTGACAGGTTAACACAGTTTACTCCATGATTACACATAATAATCATCCACATAATTGGAATGCACAACACAAAAGGCCACATGTGAGCATGTCTAATGCTTGGTCAAAGATAACATGCATGATCAACATCTCTATGTCTGATCTTAGAATAATAATATGATCATAAATATCCAACATCTCACTCAAAGGCTTGATGGTGCTAGGGCACACCATAGTTGTGCTACCCTCCATACAAGACATTTGTGAACATCCCTTATTGAGTAAGGTGGTTAGCCTCCAAGAGATAGTCACCACTCATACGTAGGTAGTGGATGCTAGTTGTTTCATAGCCTCACATACCTCCATCCTCAAGGTTCCTTATGTCTGCTTCCTCGTACACACTCAACCAAGACCGTCTCATACATACTTGGTGAGGAATTTCACATTTTAACACAAGACCAGCATATGAAAACAATAAGGACAAATAATTTTAGCCATCAAAGTACATAAGAATAAAGATAATAAATCACCAATTCCAACAGTAAGACAATAAAATAATCCAGAATTTGCAACACCAAATCAAGTATGTAAAAGATCACAAGATTGTGGCTTAACCTTCAAAGTCAAAATAAAATAAATTTCTAGCCCACAAGGAAATAAAATTAAAAGAAAAAAATATCACAACTATACATAACATCACTATGTGACTAGAATCTAGCCACCAACAAGGAAGGAAGGAATAATCGTCTAGCTAGCGCAGTAGCTCATCATGTGGTGCGACATAGTCACACTACCCACATGGCATGGCGGTGTGCACCTCGACATCACCCCGCATCACGTCATCACACGGCATGTCTCTACCATAAAAACTGTCAGTAGGCTACATAGAAATGACTACTACATCTCGCATCGTGTCTCAGCACGGCATAGAAATACTCCAAGCGAAAAGGACACACAATGGACGTATCCTGCATGGCAATGTACCTTGCGGAAAAGGGCACGTGTAGGTCACACCCCGCATCATGTCTCAACATGGCATAGTAGTACTCCAAGCGGCAAGGACACACAATGGACGTATCCCGCATGGCAGTGTACCTCACAGAAAAGGGCATGCGCAGGTCACACCCTGCATTGTGTCTCAACAAGGCATAGCAATACTCCAAGTGGCAAGGACACGCAATGGACATATCCTGCATGGAAATGTACCTCATGGAAAAGGACAAGCGTAGGTCACACCCCACATAGTGATGTATCTCTCAAGATACTCGTTGTAAGCTAGAGGTATACATGGCTAAGGTCCACCCACATGTTTACCAATGCTAGACAGTTGGCAGCTCATGTGAAAAATAACATACCTTTCATGGAGACAAGGCAAAATAACATACCTTTCATGGAGACAAGGAAAAATAACATACCTTTCATGGAAACAAGGCAAAATAACATACCTTTCATGAAGACAAGGCAAAATATCCTCCAATAAAACCATCATTCTGCTCAAGAACTGACACCAATATGCTCAAATATAAGGATAGGAATAGGGTGGCACACATGAACCTTATAAATCGGTTCATCACAAGGGAAAGTATTGAGTACACCTATAATATAGTTTCATTACAAAACTATAATTTTCCTCAAAATAGAGAAGCTAAAGTCGCTTCGTGTCGATATTACTCATATGCCATTCCATACTATTCAAGGAATGGTGACTTCTAATACTACCCCTTCACATACTGACTTATCTACAATCCCATGGGTTGGCTGTCAGTAAGGAAACAAATAAACAACATCACATAAACAACATGGTTTCCCATACTCATAAGTAAACATATCCTTCATGGTTGATTACTTCACCATCCCATGGGCACACATAGCAAGCATAGGTTTCTTACAATACACAAGGAAAGCACTATTAATGGTTTAGTCACATTTACAGGGAGTACTTTTTGATACGCTATCATCTACTCAAGAAATATTTTACCTATGCTTTCCACATGAATCACTGAAATAAAGTTTATTCTAGATACCTGTACTGAAATTTTTTAACAATTCACCATTACATAAGGAAATAACATCATTCTGATAAATTTTATAAATCAATTAAGCATTCACAACCACATTACTAACTATGAAAATTTTGTTATGAAGCTCAAGACTTTCATCTTTCCATAAAAAGCCAAAAATGCAAAAAGTACAATTTCACATGTTTAATAAACACTCTATTTAAATCAATACATTCTTTAATAGAATTACATTAATACACTCTTGAAGCTACTATAACATGTTTCCTTTTGATACTTCTTTTACAACCAAAGCAATTTCACAAAATCAACTATTCACATATTAATGCACCTTAATTAAGATAGAATTTATTTATATTACTCCTACGAAACACATGGAGAATTCTTTAATGTAACATACAATTTTCTTTTTTTAATATCCAATATGCACTTTCAAACCAAAGCCCTTTTATAATCTAAAACCACATAAACATTATAAGGCTCACACAAGGGCTCAAGAAAATGCAACCTTTCTCTTGCAATAAGAAAACTCACATAAGAGATAAATACACATATAACAAAAACATTTAATTTATAGAGAGAGAGAAGATGAAGGATGATAATCATTTATTTTACTACAAAATAAGCATTCAATATTTACCATTCAAGTCCTTCAAGTGGACAACACTAAACTAGATCATATTCTTAAACAAGCACATTCCGTACTTTTAGATTCAAGAGAACACTAACCGACCCAAATGGATTACTCAAAAGAGTACAACAATCAATAAGGAAGGTACATACAACTCTTCTTCAGAAAAATAGAAATCGTAAACCAAGACCTCAATAAAAAGACAAAGCACATATAATCACTCTAAAGCACCAATATCAAGAAGGTGAAGACAAGGTGTGAACACACACGTTACACACAAGTTAAGGTCTGCTCAATCACACTCATACAACAAGGAGGACAAGAATACAACATGAGAATGATATGCCACACACAAACTAAGGCCACAAGCAAAACCAGAGATCCCTATGTTTGCAACTTGGCTCTGATACCAAATGTAATGCCCCGCCAGGAAACCCCGAAGGGATTAAGCTAAAACACACGAATGGAGTGCAATAATTTTTTTTCATAAAATTTAAACATAACCTAATGATACAACGACATATCAAAGAACAAATTATACAGGGGAAGACATCATCTAACACCTAAAGAGTTTCCCAACGCGGTTACTTTATTCCAAATTTAACTTAACTCAAGACAAGATAATACTTATACAAAGAATAATTTCTTTCATTAAGACTAAATCATATGTAACATATGAATACATCCATTAAGGTTAAAATATAGCTAATATCAAGAAGAAAAATGTGAATAACCCAAATGGAGTTCATCCATAAGAATTACAATTTAATCATACCTTTCGTTCATATTTTTCTTATTAAAATTTAAGTCACGCATCTAATTAATAACACACTTGAATTTCACCATAACTAAGAAGATCTTTCCATGCATACTTAATTTCCTAAATATATTCCATTATTCCAAACTACATTCTTTCATGATCCAATTTACTGCATTTAAAAGACATGCATTTACAATTAATTTCATCTAATCCACTTCATACATTCTAACATAATGCCATTCATGCATGCTAAAACTGAAAAAGAAAACATAAGTACAAAAGCAACACATAACACCAAAGTGATCTCGGAGTTCACCCCTAGAGGGCTACATCTTCGGGTATGCTCAACTGTAAGACCCCTCTATTCATTTAAATTAGTTAAGGATACATAAGTTCCACATCATTTACATTCCTTCCACCAAGGCGAATCATACCAATAAACAACCGACCACATCGGTCAATAATTACATCAATGATCCCTACATAGAAATGGATCCAATTGAACACATTTAAACTAATACAAGGTCCACTGCCCAAAAATACTTTAACTAGAGACCTGACCTGCTATGGTCAACCACAAGTCAATACTTGACATTCACATACAGAACAAGACTAGTCAAAACACCATCACAAGGCAACAACCAAACTGGAACCAGAAGACATAAAAAGGTACCCCAAATCATCCAACGATAGGGTCCAAACAAATATATCAACATAGGACACAATGACAACTCAACCAGAATTGCAATAAAATTAAACTTGACTGATAACACCATCTACACAAGATCCTATTACAGGCAATCTTTTCTTTAAACAATCAAGAACATAATTAAATAGATTTTTCCAGAAGACAAGGAAATACAACTATATTAATAAATCCATCTTGTCATTTGTCCAATAAAGTTAAATAAATTCACATATGAATTAAACTCCTAATATATTTCCAATAAGAATATCGAATTTAAAATTATAAGCTTTTTTTTCTTTTTTCTAAAATTACAAAATTTTGAATTCTTTATTCATATAACAAAAATCTTTAAATTGACAAATAAAAATTAAACAACTATATATATATACACATATCCATTTAAATATACATATATATATTAACACATTATAATTATTTTAATATTATTTATTTAAAAAAACTAAATAACAAATAAAATAATAAATAAAATTAAAAATTAAAAATTACATTTAAACTCTAAAATAACTACCCTAAGGTAGCGTTGTTGCCATATGGCAGTCAACGCTACCCTTGGGTAGCGTTGCTACCCTATGGTAGCACACGCTACCTATGGGTAGTACTGCTGCCCTAAGGCAGCAGCCGCTACCTTTGGGTAGCGCTGCTGCCCTATGGCAGCAACCACTACCATGGGTAGTGCCGCGTGGGTAGAGGCAATGCCTCCCCACAAAAAAATTAATAAATTAATTTTTTTCATATTTTATTTTTTTATGTATTTTTTAAATAAAAATTTTAACGTTAATTTCAACAAAAACAATATTTTTCCAATAACTCCGTTTTCACATAATTTAATCTTTCATATATATTTTTTTATTTATTTAATTAACCCAAATAAATTTAATGTATAATTAAATTTATTTTCTTAAGGTAATAAAAACCATTTCATAGAGATTCCATAAATAAACAAAACTGTCGTAACTAAAAATCAAACGAGTGAAGTTAATTTCTCAAATAAATACCCTTTTTCACCAATCTTGCAATTCTCCATGCATCATAAAATCTTGACAAATTTTTTATAATAATTTTCCAAATTTTCCCAAAATTACATTCTTCCCATAAACTAGAAATACACATTAGACATGGACTTTTAAAACAAAACTTGAATTCACCTGAAGAGGGTTTCGGGTTTGACAATAATTTACACACACATCATTCAGAGAGAAATGAAAGAAATAGAATTATTTTCTAAAAAATCAACAATCAAAGAAGCCACCCAACCTTCCTGGAAGAATTTTGTAGAAGAGCCCTAATCTATTCCACAAGCTTCCAATAAATTTCTTCACCTAAATCCCTGACCTATTTCCTGTGTATTTAAAATAAAGACCTATTCCCTATTTAAACTAAAATCCTAGGTTCAATAGCTTTTCTCAAAAACCTAAATTTAGAATAAAAGTAATTTTATTTTATTTTCTAATTTTATAACAAAAGACAAGCTAACATGCAATAATTAAAAATCATTATTCTTTCTTTTCTTTTCTCATGCAAATTAATTAATTTTCGAAATAAAAAATTAAAACAATACTTTAATTCCAATTAATTCTTCTATTCATTTTTTTTTAATTTAATCTTTTATTTATTTATTTAAAATTCTAGGGACAATAAATATAATTAATCTAATTTATTTTTCCACTAAAATTTAAATAAAAATATATTTCTAATATCATGCAGCTTGCAACTTAATTTAATTAATTAATTAATTAAGTTTATGGAATTATCTCATAGTTGAATTGTTTATGCATTAAGATTATAAATTTAGTTAATTAAAAGAAATGCTTTTCTCCCTCATTTAATTTTTAATTAACAAAGCTAATAGTTGCATTTCACAATATTAATGAGGGTAAAATATTTGTAATTAAATTAAACTCTCAAAATCAATCTTACACACTAGATAAAATAAATATGAATAAAACTCACTTTTCTAATGAAAATGATTTTCTTAAATAATTAAAATTAATCTTTCTATTCCAAAAAGCAAAAGAGATTAAATTATTTCTATTTCGAATAAATTTAAATATTTCCTTTTTAAAATGCATAAACTGAATAAATTCGTTATTTAAAATTAACCATTAAATTAAACTCGCTACAAAAATAAATAGAGCAATTCTTTTAGTTAATGATTAATCACATAAAAGAAACCTATTTATTTTAATTCCTCAATTACTAATGCGTAAATGAATACATTAAATCAAAATAAATACTTAGGGTTAAATACACTATTTACCACATGCCAAGCATGCAAACCAAGTAAGCCAACCAATTACCCGACCCACAAACCCAAATGAAAAGAAAAAACTGACGGAACATAAGCGATGCTCATTTGAGTATGACTAGGGTAAACTGAAGGTTTTACAAGCACCTAACCCAAATTCTAAGGATGAAAGAGGTATACTCAACCCTACGAATCTAGGTGAAGACAAACCTTACACCTAGGCGGTACTGTACCTGCAATCTCCTGCAACCAAGAGTCAGACAAGCATACATATATATATATATATATATTTAATGAAGAAGTTAGCTCAAGATTAATAACAAGAATCAGGAGGATAGTTTAAAATTACATAAGAATCAATATGAAAGCACATTAACAGAAGCTCACAATAATCATAATATCTGACTAAACATTACCTCATGGTAATTCAACCATTCAAGATTGCCACATAAAAAGTCAACCAAGGTCAAACCGGTTTTACAAAGCTGTCTAGGTTAGGGGTACTACATCTGTCTTTTGAGTCAATATGGGAGAGACCAAAGAGGTCTCAACACTTTGCATCATCCTCAAGTAGACAACACAAGGGATAACAAATAGAAGAATTGAGAAACAAAGAGAAGAATATTATAAACAAGCAAGAGGGGAGAGAGAGAGAGAGATAATATAAGGTGTGAATGAATCTAATCAAGCAAGTCATCTACCTCCCAATCTTGTTTAACATTGTTTTGGGAGGGTGGGAAATATGCAAGAGGAGAAACTTTAAGCACAACATATGGAGATACAACAAATTCCAATCAAGGACTATGCTCTAATGATGGATTACTTTGTTTGTTACTAGGAACTAGGATTAATGCTTGTGAAAATTGTTTAGATAAATAATTGTCATCATCAAAATATTCATATTCATCACTTGAATGAATATTGTTAGCATGATCATGTTTATCCATCTCTTCATCAAGATTAATAAAAATAGGATATTTAATTGGAATAGAACATGAACCATCATCTTTCTTCATCATTTTACACCTGGATGATTTAGGTTGAACTTCCTCCCTAGGGTTAGGTGAAGGATGGACAAATGGGATCATATAAACATTTGGTGTCTTAGCATGATGTCTTGGTCTTGGCTAAGGATTGTGAAGGTTTAGGATCAATAAGCATAGGATTCTTCTCTTCTTTTCAAAAAGGATGCATGGGAGTAGGTTTTTTAAGTTGACAAATAAGAGATTCTGGGTGCTTTCCTTTGTAAGTTATATGAGGTGGAACTATAGTATATAAAGGAGTAATTGAGGGTATACAAAGTAGACAAATTCCATCATGAGAAGGAGGAATAGGTATATAATGAATAAGAGGAATGAAATTAGGATCTCTAGGCTTACTTAAGGAGAGGACCATATCATTCTTGAACTTTGGATAAGATTGAAAAATAGAATCACTTCGAGGCTTAGAAGGTTCAAATTATTTATACCAAAATTAATCAAGATTAACATCTACATGCGTCACCATGGGTTGATACATGATATCATTAATTGTTATGATTTTATCATTAAGAAGGAATTTCAAACACTTATGAATGGTAGAAGGCATTGCTTTCACAGAATAGAGCCCAGGATGTCCCAATTTCACACGAAATTGAACGGATGTAGGAATGATAAAAAAACTGGCATCTAAGAACTAAGTACCAAAACTAATGGGGATATTAATGGAACCAATAGAGGGACAAGAAAAACAATCAAAGATCATAATCACTACATCAGATTTATCATATGTTAGTTGATGCAATTGTAAGGTATAAAGATATCCTTTAGTTGTCACATTCACCATACATGCTTGGTCAATGAGCACCCCTCGTGACAGTATGTCCTTCATCCTCACAATGATATATAGTGGGCCATCAGGTGCTTCCATAGTCTCACGAGGATAAAAGGTAATACATAAGTTCTTAGAATGTGTACATTTATCAATAAGATTCATCACATTATTAGACTCAAGGCCGCGATCATTAGTAGAAAAAGGAAGATGCTTAGACTCAATCACATTGGTATCATGAGAAGGCAAAGGGCTATTAAATATTTGGAAGTTTGATTTGGAGGAGCTACGGATTTATTTCCTTTGTCATTCACACCAGCTACAAATATAATATTGTTATCAATAAGGTCCTGAATTCTACTCCTTATAGAATTACACTTTTAAGTGTCATGACCAGGTTGATGATGATATTGACAAGAAGCTTTGGAATCATGATAAGGTGGAAAAGGTTTGGATGTGTAATAGAATAAACAGGTAAAGAACAATACCATTGCAAAGCTTAATCCCTAAATATTCTAGTAAAAAAATTAGCCAAAAGTCTTTAATCATAAACAATTGATAAGCCAAAGTCAGATGCATTGATGGAAGTCATATCAATCATTGCCAGTTTGCCAAGGAAGTCAAGTTGAACGGGGAAACATATACCAATTATGGTCATTGGCAAAAAATATACTAGTGACAAAGGAAAAATATTGTCTTACCAAAAGTCATTGAGGCTATCTGTAAGACTTATCTCGATGAACAACCAAGGATAAAAGTGCATTGGTGAAGGTTATAATGAAGAAAGATCATCGACATAGCCAAAGGAGTTGGGATGTGTCATTTTGGGTCTCCCTGATATGCAATGAAGTGATTGGTCAGAAGATCATCGAGAAAGATTATGATGATGGAACATGATGTAGCAGGAAAAGTTATGCCGAAGGAAAAGGTCATTAGGAAAAATATGCTTGTCTTCATGACACATTTGAAGTTGCCCTAATGCTTGATGATAGTATCGGGTTTACATATACCAATAAAGAAGGAGTGTCATCATCTTGTGTTACCCCAAAAGGAAAGATAAAGTTTCTAAAAGGAAAAGGGATTTTGTTGATGGTACCAAAGATGAAGTTTCATTGGAGAGATATACATCTATGAGTCATTGTCGTATTAGAATTTAAAATTGAAATAGTGAGTTTTTATTAAATGATTGCATCAGGTAGATTTATTTATGGTTCACATGAGGTATATTTATGAGAGGATCATTATTACAAAGTTGTATACAGATGTATTGGGCATATAATCAAGATTTCTTGACACAATTTTTACATAGCGAAGCAATTGATAGAACAGAGAATTGAACTTCTGAGAGTTAGAGAAAACGATTGTGATTGCAAAAATGGAGTCTTTGAGTTCTACAAGAAATAAAAGAGCGACAAAAAGATTTGAATCTAGGGATAAGAAATCTAAGAAAGAAGAGGAAGCCTTGATTCAAATATTGAACCAAGATATGATACAACAAATGCAAGCACCAAGCCCTAAGTCCAGAAGATCGAGACAACATTTGTCGGGGAGGGACCAATTGGAAGATAAATATAAAAATTTCAGAGATGTGTGGACCAAAGCGAGTGGATATGAATTGTTCTTGTTCTACTACCGGAGAAGTGACAAGGAAATGCCACTTTGCAACCCATGGAAGACCAATTTGGGTAACCTGATTTTCCCAAATGTGTTTGTAAGTGTGAAATTGCTAGAAACCCTAGTGAAAAACTATAATTATGTGGGGAGGTATATTCAGGCCCCTAATGCAGATGCCTTTATTATGTTTGATGTTGGTAGACTAAATGAAGTATTTAACCTGGATCCCAACCCTGATAAACCCTTGTCTTTCAGAGAATTGGAAGAAGAATACTGCAAAATGGATACAACATATATTGCATGGAAATTAGATATCCATAAGAAGGAGGTAGGTATACTAACAAAATAGGATGGGCCACCATTCAACATTGATTTATTCAGGCATTACCTACAATATACATATATGTCTTATGGGTAGTTAGGAGGACTTGAATTTCTTGATCTAATGAGTACTAGGTCGTTAGTATTAGCCTTAAATATCCAAATGTATGAGCCTAGACCATTTGGTTATGCCTCTTATTTGGTAGAAAAATTACATGAGGGTTTCCTGAACCTTAGGGATAAAAAAAGCCCTAATTTCAAGTTTTATTCATTGTTGATGAATTTAGTATTATTTTATGGACGTTTCAGGGGTATGTGGCCCAAGGAGTTAGTTCTTAATACCAGAAATAGGGAAGGGGAGGAACAACCGGTTCAATTATGGACTTCTATTTGGGAGTCTTGTTATGTGAGATCAAACTACATAAAATTTGAAGAGTGGATAGAGAAACTATTATATAGGATGTATGGAGTTCCTTATGATGGATCAATTTCAAATGAGATTAAGGCATTTTTAAGGCCTAAATATTTTGATGATAAGCAAATTGTGAATCTTAAATGGGGAGATTGGTACATGCACCAAAGATTTACTTGTTTTAAGATCTATGGATTTGAAGCCCATACATGTTACCAAAATGTGTTCCTGATAGAATAGAATATTTGGAGATTGTAAGACAATTACATGTCTCAAATGCTAAACACTTTGGAGATCAACATAAGAAGACTTTTTTGCCTGGAACTCTTGGTTTTGGAGATTTCACTATTGTTTCTACAAAGGCATATGAAATAATTGATAGAAAGTTAATGGAGGAGTATAATTCTTCTAAACATAGTGCAAGAAAAAACTATGGTCTGGGGGGGTGCATCCACTCCTATAAGAAAAGACAAAATATAGGAGGTTATTTACACTTGAGTTTGGAAGTAGAAAACATCTTCAAAAATATGGAAGATGTAGAAGCACAAGAGTTAATTGATAATTTGAACAGAGAGATAGAAGAAAAGAAACAAAGGTTGATGGAAATGGAGACAAAAGTAGAGATGTCATAAAGTGAACCCGATGACTGTGAAGTTGTTTCTAGATATTAGGCAAAGGAACAAGAAGAAGAACCAAATGAAAATGAGAAAATTGTCACTAAGATAGAGATTCATGCAGATTTAAGGTTATAAGAACATTATGATTTTGTAGAAGATGATGTATTTGTGAAATCTAAAGAATTTAAATCTTTTCTCTATAATTTCAACGGCAAAAGGTTGAGGGAACCTATCCCACATATAACACCTCAAAATGAGGTAGAGTTATTGAAAAGGTTAAAGGAGGATATAGAAGAAGATTTGGTTACAATGACTCCCCCAAAAGGGAGGCAATTACTTGCAAAAGCCAGAGTAATTTTGTTTCCACAATGGGATTTGAGTGCATCTTTTATTTTTGACAGACTATTACAATCTGACAACAAGGATTTCAACTTGGACATTCAAGGAGTAAATGATGTGTTTATTGGATCTGGGTTTGACCAAGCTGAGGAAGCCTTACTTCTATGGGCATTGTATCCTCTGAATAAAAGGCCTAAAATTATTGATGTGGATAAAGCATTTGGCCATATGATGAAATTGAATGTTGGGGAAATTGATCCCATTATTTTAGTAGACATTGGAGTCAACATTCAAAGTTTAATAGAGTACAAATTATCAGAACAATAAGGGAAAGAGATCAATACAAAGGATTGTAAAAGGAGACCATACGAAGAAGTGGACAATTTATGCTAATGATATTTTCCCCTGATAATTCAAAATGGAAAAAGAAATGTGAAGAGCCACAACAACAAAACCAGAGAATTCTTAAACAAATGCAGAATGTAAGAGTTGATACTACCTCTTTTCTATTGAATAAAAGTTTTGAAAATTTGAAAGGATATTTGGAAGAGTTCTGGGTTGTTTTTCAAAAGACTATGGACAATTCTATATCACATAATAGGATAAAGAACAAATTAGGAACCAAACTACATGACAAGACTTTCGAAGGGACAAATGCTAAAGAAATTGAGAAGATCAAAAGGCTTCTTGTAAAACATGACAAATTTGATGCAAAATTACAAACTGAATATGATTAATGTAAAGACATAGTCCACCATGGTATCCCAGTGCTAACTGATCAGAGGGGAGAAATCAAGGATAAAGACAAGTGGATTTTAGAATGCCAAATCTACTCAGTGTTGCCCTTAATGTTGCCTGATGAGATGGAATTGATTTGAAGAAAACAATTACATAGATGAAACAATTCGTCACATGGGAGATCATTGTCAGGGACCAGATCCATGATGAAAACACCTATAAATCAGAAAAGTAAATGGAGCATATTCAAAAATGTGGTGAGATACTTGGGGATTGAAATTGTTTTTAAATATTTCAAAATGTTATCTTCAATGTTTTTATGTAATATGTCTAGTAGTTAAGTTAGTCTTATTTAGTTACTTTTTAGTTAGGAGTTTAAGTCTTAGTTAGTTTAGTTCCAAATGAAAGGGTATGCCCTTTCATTTTGAAACTAAATACTCATCTATTTATAGGGGATCATTTTGATGAGAAGGCATTCATGATCATTTTGTTCAAGACGTATTTTATTCAAGTCCTTTTGAAGTTTATTTTCTGGAAATGCCAAAACTGGCAAATGACATTACGCTGTACTAAAGCTAGTTGATTATCTTATGCTTATTTCAATATAAATATCACATATTATACATCTCTGATGGTATCTATCTTTTCAATTGTTTGATTAGTTCCTCGTGATAAATCTATTCAGTTAGATTGTTTCAATGTGCTATCTCATGTTATTACAATTTGAATTAGGTTTCAGTTTGAATATCAGTTTCAATTTGAATTATCAGTTTGAATAATTCATGTAGATGCCTTTGAAGTGATGGTCTTGTTTTAAAGAGAAATTTTAATAAGAGTGTTTGCAGCATTCTATTCTGGAAATGCCAAACTAGTTAAAAGATATTGTGTTGTATGTAATCAGTTGATTATCTTATGTTTATTTCAATACAAAGATCAAGTATTTTTCATCTCTGATGGTATTTATCTTTTTGATTGTAATCTATTCATTTAGATTATTTCAATGTGCTGTCCTATGCTATTATAGTTTGGGTTAAGTTTTAGTTTGATTATCAATTTGAAGGATTGGATGTCAAGCTTCATTCTATTTTATTGGTCTTTAAGACAAAAGTTAAATTCAGTCTTTAAGACAAAAGTTAAATTCAGTAATACTAACTACAACATTATGTCAAGGGTGAAGGCACTGGTCTATTATTGTTTGAAGATAGTTTAATCAGGTGTTTTTTAGAGTAATCTTAGTTAATAAATCATACTTATAATAAATTAACCGCTTATTTAAAGCATTCATTTACAAGCAAGAAATTTAAATTTTTCACTAATTAATTAATTGAAGTGAAAATCTCAGGAATCATTTGCCCTCTATTGCACATAAACCTTGGAAAAATTCAATTACAATCAGGCATACTTGACAACAATGGGATTAATACCCATCAAAAGTCTCTTCTCAATCTTCAAAATACCCTTACAAGACAACAACTTAATAGAAACCAAGCATACTTTGATGAAGACAAACATGACAATGACTGCTCCTACCTTGTAATTAAGCCACCTGCTCCTGTTATTCTCTTGATATCATTGTTATATAATTATCCTCCAATTTATAGAAAGATCCAATGGTTCAAATAAAAGTTATGATAATTCTTCCAAAATTGCTATAGGATACAAGAAAGACAATATTAAGATAAACTATACAAGATACACACTATGAAGAAAACTAGTCAAAATTATTTATAACATCAAATGAAATATAGTGTTTGATTAGATTCTACTTTATTTTAAATTTATGTACAATACCTAGATTTCTATTAACCCATAACAAAATATGCAACTAACAAATAAAATGAGATAAATTATTCATATGTCAAACCTACAACTCAAAATGATTCTGCATGATAGAACCAATATCCATTAGGACTTGTTTCACCTTATGTTTTATGATGATGAATTCAATATATAGGGAAAAATTTATGGGATTGTGAGGCATACTGTAGCTCTTGGTCGGTATCTTCTAAATCCATTGGCCATGGTTGCAACATTATGTGGTCCTAGCAAAGAGATATTATCATTGAAGCTTCATTCACAAGAACATTTCCTTAGTCTAGATTACATGTATGAAGTTTTCAAATAGGTAATGGTTAAACGGTAGCCAACCAAGTTGGTGTTGACATAAACCTAGAAGCATCACATGCATGGATGTTTTCTCCTCTGCAACTTGTAGCTAGCCTTGGACCTACAAAAGATGCTTCCATACAAAGGGATATTTTGAGGGCTGGAAGGCTTTATAGTCATAGAGAATTGTTGACCCCTCTAGAAGTTATGAAGGGACTTGTCTTTATAAATTCTGCTGGTTTTTTAAGTGTTAGAGGAACTAGGAAAGCAACTTCTAGGAACCATGTTATGGATCCATTGGATGATACTAGAATTCATCTAGAGTCATATGAACTAGCCAAGAAAATGGCTATGAATGTATACTGTGAAGATGCAAGATAGGATATAGATGATATGGATGAGGAAACACAAGAAATAGTAGTTGAACATGTCAAAAAATATCCCCATTTCTTAAAGGCCTGTGATATTGATGAATATGCTAGAAGTGTGGAACAACAGACATTAAATAAAAAGCAGGAAACTCTTGCTAACATAAATATTGAATTGGTACATGGATTTAAGGATTGGAGAACACCATATAAAGAGCCATCCTAAAATGAGGAATTTTATTTGCTAACTAGAGAAAATGAAGAGACCCTTTCAGTGGGGAAAATTGTAAAAGCAACTACCCGTAGAGTCCTAAATAATCAGATAAAAGTTGCTTCCATACAAAGGGCTATTTTTAGGGATGGAAGGGTTTACAGACACAAAGAATTGTTAACCTGTCTAGACGCTATGAAGTGACTTGTCTTTATAACTCGTAGCCACAAAATGGAGAGGTTGAGAAGGTTGAGGATTGATATTTTTCCAAATCGGATACCATTAAACAAAGTAAACAAGAGAATCCAAGCAAAGCAAAGGAACTTGCAAATAAATCTTGATGACAATAATGAAAGGACCAACCTCTTGTAGAGTTGTTGTTGAGCATCTATTTGCAACAATTGTTCCCTAATAATTGCCCTAATTTTAAGTTTTACTCATTATTGATGCATTTAACCTTATTCTATGGATGTTTTAGAGGGTGGCTCGAGGAATTAAGGCTTAACGTTAGAAAGAGCCAAGGGGAGGAGCAACTTGTTCAATTATGGACTTTTGTTTGGGATTCTTGTTACACAAGATCAAATTATATCAAATTTGAGGAATAGATAGTAAAGCCAATTTATTAGATGTATGAATTTCCTTACGATGGATCAATCTCAGAAGATATCAAATATTTTTAAGACCTAAATATTTTGATGATAGAAGATAGTGAATCATAACTGGGGAGATTGGTATGTCCTATGACTTGTATTTATAACTGGCAGCTGCAAAATGGAGAGGTTAAGGAGGTTGAGGATCCATATTTTTTCAAAGATGATACCATTAAACAAATTGAACAAGAGAATGCAAGGAAAGAAAAGGAAACTTGCAAAAAAATCTTGATGACAAGAATGAAAGGACCAACCTCTTGTACAGTTGCTATCAAGCATCTATCTGCAACAATTGTGCACTAATAATTTCCCTAATTTTAAATTTTCCTCATTATTGGTGCATTTAATATTATTCTATGTATGTTTTAGGGGTATGTGGCCCAAGGAATTGAGGTTTAACATCAGAAATAGCCAAGGGGAGGAGCAACCTGTTCAATTATGGACTTCGGTTTGGGATTCTCATTACACAAGATCAAATTATATCAAATTTGAGGAATGGATTGTAAAGCCAATTTATTGGATGTATGGATTTCCTTGTGATGGATCAATCTCAAATGACATTAAATATTTTTAAGACCTAAAGATTTTGATGACATAAAGATAGTGAATCATAACTGGGGAGATTGGTATGTCCAATGACTTCTCTTTATAATGAGTAGCCATATAATGGAGAGGTTAAGGAGTTTGAGGATCCATATTTTACCAAAGCCACTACCATTGAACAAAGTGAATAAGAGAATGCAAGGAAATCAAAGGATCTTGCAAAAAATTCTTGATGACAAGAACGAATGGACTAACCTCTTGTACAATTGTTGTCAAGCATCTATCTGCAGCATTTGTGCCCGCATCGTCACATATTTCACACCCTGATCTCACGTATAATGATGGCACACGATTACTTTTTTTTAAAAATACCATGTGTTTGTTGGAATTCCAACGTTAAATACAAAATCTACACTATCGGCAAAAGTCAACCCGATGGTAACACACAAGTAGAAGCATGTGATTGAGATAGAATACAATGATGAAGTCCATTGGCATAATGCACACTAGCAGCAATTAAGAAATCTTGTATTACCGATAGCCGATGATGCTATTGGTAAGACTTATCCTGCTAGACACTAGAAAAAGTAAAATGCATCGGCAAAGGTTACGATGATAAAGGGTCAAAGTTGATGCTGAAGAGAAATAACATATCAGGAGGAGCTACGTTGAGGGAAAAGACATTGACAAATTATGCTTATCGCCAGAACTATTTTAAGCTATCTCAATTCCCGTTGAGACTAGCGGGATAACTCGCACCGATCAACAGGAAGAGAGATCATCAACTTATATTATCCCAATGAGTAAGAAGAAATCAAGAGGCTGTGAAAATCATTAGACTAGAACATATGTCGATCAACAGGTAAAATCCATGTTCGTCGGGATGTCGACATGAAATTTCAACTAGTCCGCATTTCGACAAACACAGGGTATACTTTAAAAAAAAAAATTATCGGACAGAGTAAAAGAAATTCCATAGCCAGTCAAAAATGTTCATTGGTTTTTTGTCCAAATTCCGACATGAAATTTTAACACGTCAGAATTACGATGAACATGAGGTAATTTTTTTTTAAAAAAATTAATCCAACAAAACATAAAGAATCCCATAGCTGATCGGAAAACCATTCCAAATGTACTAGTGTCAGTTTTCTCACATAATAAAATTCATTTTAATCCAAGGATATTCAACACATCGCTAATCATTTTTATTCTACCATTAGGAAACTTGATCCTAACTTTACCACGACCAACAATATCTAAATGTGAATCATCACCCAAGTATACCTTACCTCCATTAAATTCTTCATATTCAAAAAACCACTCTCTATTGGAATTCATATAAAAAGACACACCTGAGTCAATTAACTATGCATAATTACTAGTATGAGTAGCCAAAGATGCAATGATTGCATCACCATCTTCCTTCTTAGACTCAGAATAAAAAGTCAAACTTCTTCTTTTTCTTCTTCTTTTCTTCTTTGTAGTCCTTACTGATGTGATCTAATTTACCATAATTCTAGCAAATAACTTTGGACTTTCTAGGAGATTTTGATCTCCCTTTGGATTTGGACTTATTGTGCTTCTCATTCTTCTTGCATTTTTCCTTAGGTCTTCCATGAATAGTTAGGGCTTCCTTCAAAATAATGGATACCTTCCTTCACATCCCTTCACCAAGTATGACACCCACCACATCTTCAGACTTCAAAATAATAGAAGTACTATTGATGGCCATAACAAGAGAATCCCATGAATTAGGAAAATAAAAAAGCAACGTTTGGGATTTCTCCTCTTCTTCCATCTTAACACCAACCACCAACATATTAAATTCTTCCATGTGGTCTATAACTTGTCCGCCCTCTTCCATTATCAAGGAATACAATTTCTTTGACAAGAACATATGATTCAGTAAAAAATTTGGTTGATACATTTTACCAAGCTTAGTCCATAGCTTCTTTTAAGAGTTATCTTCATGGGCATTGATCTTAACAGAGTCTACCAAGCACAGTCTGATTAGATCCTTGTCTTTCTATTCCATGATATCATAATAAGCTACCACACTACGATCTGCAGGTCTTAAAATATTCACATCAACAACATCCCAAAGATCTCAATCCATTAATAGATATTCCATCTTTAGCTTCCTCATCTCAAAACTACTTCCATTAAATTTCTCCTCCTCTATTATACCTAACGAAATTCCCATCTAATAATTCTTACAAAAAGATAAAAAAGTATCTTCTATAGAGCCTCCTATTCAAGTCTAGATTAGTTCAAAAAACCCAACAACCCACAACTGAAACCAAATGTGATCACCTGCTCTGATACGACTTGTAAGGAAGTTAAGTAGTGGAACAACTTCCTAGGTGAACCTTGAGAGGAGGGTAATGCAAAACATTTTACACAATTATTACAACACTTACAAAAACTTAACAAAAGTAGACATAAATAAAATTCATACCACAACACAATGATTTACATGGGAAAAACCCTTTCAGGAGAAAAACCCCACACTCCAAAAGTAGCAAAATATATTATTCAACAATCAATAACAAATTACAATATACTTGTAGAGAAATATCTTAATAGGAGTTCCACTAATCAGAGATTCAGAGGTAACTAAACGGTCATAAGACTCTTACACATAACCTCTATCTCACACACCTCATATATAGGAGAAACAATACAAGAAATCATAAAATAGTATTACAAAACCATGGGTTTAAACTGTTAGGATTCCCAAAGATACAGAGAGAGGCGGGTGAATTATTATCTAACCAGTATATAAATTTACTTCTCTTAAAACATTAAAAGCATATCAAAACTATGTACTAGTAAACCAGAAATAATGTAGTAACTAAGAATAATAACAACAATATGAGAAGCACACCATAACACAGTATTTTAACAATGAAACCTGGTGTGGGAAAAACCTCAGTGGGATTTGTGACCCACAATATTCTCTTACTGGCCAATAAGGGAACATTACTCTTATAATAGGGACCTGCACATGCAAGAAGGCCAAGTGCCTAGAGCTCACTACTCAAATATAAAAGAAGTCACACTGACTTACAAAAGTGGATTATATTAATCCAATGTCTTGTACTGCTTTAGATTAGCATCTGCTATGCCAGATTTAATACCGGTTTAAGCTCTGCTACAATATAAACCATTAATAAATATTTCACATATTAGGTCTGCTTATTTCGCATCCTATCACATTTCTCCTTCTTCACTACTTCTTATTACAAAATGATCTCATACACATATGAGTCATATTACAACTCTCCATGTCGGCTTATAATGATTTTATAATTAATTACAAAATACATTTTAAACAAAATTGAAGTCGGCCAAGGTGTCGGTATCCTTCCTTTCACTGTCGGTGTTCTGTATGTCGATGTAGAGTCTATCGGTGCCAGTGCTGGTATCTTTGTCTTGCCGGTGTCATATGATTGCAAGGTTACCATCAATGACAAAACCTTCAATCAACTACAATTTCTCATTGGAGTATGCATTTGCCAACATAAACCACCCAATAAAGTACAACAAACCTTATCTCCAATATATATTCCTTATGACATGTGTCCCTCCCTTTTACAACTCATTAATGTGTCTGATGCATTTTAAATATCCTATTTTAGGAGTCCAAACTTCCAAAGACTATAACTTGTGAACTAGGTGTCTGATTGATGAATCGTTTGAATCCCTGGAAAGCTCATGAATTTCTTTGTCACCGTGTAATCCACTATACCAGTTATGCCCACTTTTCAAGGATTTAATAGGGTGTAAAATCTTTTAAATTAAATTTAAACCTTTCATTGCACCCTTCCAAAATAAAAACTTTAATATCTTTAAAACTAGCAATGATCTTGCAATGGAAAATTTACTGGCAAGCTTATCTAGCCAATCCGAAGCTTTGGGGAGAATTTTGCACCATTTGGTGCTCACATGAAAATTTACTATAAATAGTAACCTCATGTAAATTAAGGTTGAGACACCAGTTTCCCAACACAGATATACACAACAACAAGGAATTTCAAAAGCCAAACTCCAAAATTCTCAAGAATACATAGAAAACTTCATCCCCAAAGACAAGATTCAAAAATCCAAAAGAAGAGTACTTTCAACTTAAGAAATTTCATGAAAAAAACCATTCTTGAGTAAAAGTACAAAGCTTGGCTATATTTTTATAAAGGAAATCGCTAATGTCAGTTTAACTTTTTAAATTTAATCAATAGAATTGTGAAATCTATGTTTTGAATTTTTAAATGATGTAAACTAATAAAATGTATAGTTTTCTATGTATTTTATGTTTGTAATCTAAAAAAAATTAAAAAATTATTTAAATATAGTTGTTATAAATTAAAAACTATAATTTAGTTGCTGATAAAATATTGAAATCGAAGTTACACAAGGCACCACACTTTATTTAATAATTTTACATCTTTTTTTCTTCAATGTTTTGTGTATATTGATAACTTGAAACTTTAGTTCATGGATATATTTTTTACTATTTTTAATAAATATATATTTCTCAATAAATTTGAAAAGTTACATGTACTAAAATATAACACTTTCCATTTGGTGCCACCTTTTTTAAAAATTATTTATCCAAATTAGAAAATAAATATATCATCTTGACATAGATTCTTTTCTCTAGTGCATCATATTTTCAATAAAAAAATTAAACAAATATTTAATATTTCAAAAAAAATATTATGTATAAGAGTAGTTGTTGAAATATTAAGTTTTTTCAATTTTTGTTTGGCAATTAGACTCAAAGTGATATAAAATATGCATTTAGTAGAAAATTCCAATTGGAAAAGTTGTGACCCATATATAACTTAGCTATAATGAATCTATATAGATCTTATGTTTGACTAAAATTAAATTTTAGTTATAAATAATTAAATTCACTTGTGCTTATATGTTGAGCTAAAATGTAACATAATATTGTACTTTTACCCTCCCAAAATTCCAAAAATTATAATACTCATAACCCGATCACACAAAAAATAAAAAATAATAAAATTACCTACTCTTCACAAATAACATGATAAAAATAATATACCCTAGTTCTAGGACTAGAAGCATGACCAACAATAAGGGTACCTTCGGGTTCATTAAGGAGGAATTGGAGGAAATCAATAAGGCTACCATCTAGAAGAACAAGGAGCCAGTGCATTTGCTTAATCGAGTGTTTGTCTATGTTTTGTTTTGTTGCCTATTGTTTCTTTTTTTCTTTTGTGTTCGGTCTGGGGTGTTCCCCTATTTTGTTGTTGGTTTCTGTTTGGTTGGTTGATGGCCAGGTTCTATAAAACTCTTGGTTTCGAGTCCATGTAAAACCCGTTTATATTTATCAAAAATAAGATAAAAATAATATAAATCATATTAGTCTCCAAATACAACTCCCAAAGACCAATAATAAAAAGTGGTAAGTAAATAAATAATAAATAAATAAATGCACAAATAAGCATAAGTAATCAACCAATATAATTCCACCAAATAATCATTCATTTATTATAAGCTCTCGGTAACTAAATATATATATTTATATTTATTCATGCCTACCATCATTTAATAATTTACACCAATGAGTTATATATAATAATTAATTAATTAGATAATTTCCACAACTCTAAATAACCAATAAAATTAATAATCAAATTCATATATATTCATAAATGTTCAAATAATATAATTTAAACTCAATACCATTAATATCTCCCACATACATATAAAATATAATAAATAAATAATCTTCCATACATAATTATAAAGGCCAAATTTATAGTCGACAAAATAATATTAATGCCATAATAATATAGGACTTGCAATATTCTCACATGAATAACTAATTACTCACACATAAGGCTATGCATAACAATATACTATCACCTCAATCATATACTATCAACAAATATAATTCTACCTTAATGAAACTAATATACTATCACCTCAATCAATAAATCAACCATGAAACTAAGTCCAAAAAGGACACAACAAGGTGAGTAAGGCTTAAACACTAAAATTGTCAAGACACTAACCAAACTCAGATTGTAATAAGACATTATGCCATATCTAATCAACTTTCCATTGGGATTAGAGATGTGCTTAAACTTGTGAAGTCAGGTGGAGTCAATTTCTAGTACCTGCACCCCGCATAACACTAGCATCTATACATAATATGATGGACAAGCAAGAGAAAGAGAATCCCAACATCACATCCCTAGGGGAGAGGTACTAGTAGTTGTATGGGGTCCAATAGTCGTTATAGCAATTGTGCATATAATATCCAATCTTGCCACATATTTATACTATATAATGTAAATAAATATTCCGCATGTAAATTAAAAAAATGCTAAATGTTGATCAAAATGGACCAATACTTGAACATAAAAGAACCTATAAATATTATATAAAAAAGGATAAATACACTAATTAACAGGTGAAATAGATCATTTTTTGTTTCAAATAAAATATCATAGCTATCCACTATAAGTGTGTCATTTATAAAATAAGATACTCACATAAACAATTAATGTTATCATAGTGAAAAAATATTATTCTTATGTGTACAACTATTGGGGTAGCAATGTATATGCATTGGAGTATTTCATATTTGTAATTTGTCTTATCACAAATATAAAAGGTGAACACAATAAATACCTTGTTTTTCTCCATGAAATGTGAGGGATTGTCTAAAGATTTAAGTGTTCAACGATTGGTCCCTTTGTGTTCATAAAGCTTTATTTTATATCATAATATGTTGTTTTGTGTTCAACTATTGGTCCTTTGGTGTTGAATATAAAAGTTAGAGATAACACACATTTATGATTACTAATAGGTATTTAGTCCATTTAAGTTTCATATAAGTTATGTTTTACATAAAATTACGATATAATATTAATTAGAAATGATATTTTTTTATTCAACAACTAGGGATTTTTAGATTAAGTTTTGGTCGAATCTTTAAAATGTCATTTTTTTGACACTTCGCACTAGACATGTTATTTTGATGACTTGCATGATGAGTCATGCCTTCAAGCCTTATTTTTAGATAGTTAAGTGTCCATATTACATTTCTAAAAAAACACAGAGGTCTTACGATATTCCATGTGACGGCTACATGTTGACGAAGTTAGCCTTAACGACTATTGGTCCCTCTCCCCTATATGATGAGTGATGTGACATCATCCTTTTCACATTCACAATAGTAAGGCATCATAACAAGGACAAAGGATAATAAATTACATCAACATCATTTACATCTATTGTAGATGCCAAACTAGGGTTAGTACAAGATAAATCATCATAAGAAATAATCATCAAACACTTGACCTAAATAGTGAAATAACCAAAAAGCTAATCATAAACATAACTTCAATTATTAAACTAGAGAATAGAATCAACATCATTATAGTAATGATGTCTTTGAGTTTCTGGTCCCTGTAAAACCAATTTCCCCCTTTAATAAAAAAATCCTCATAGTAATCATAATGAATCCACTAATGTCAAAGAGAATATCAATATAAAGAACGAAACAAGAAGTAAGGAGAAATAGGAACATGAAAAAATTCATATAAGTATCTATCACATCTTATCATAAAGGGTGAATCACAGAGGGGCACTACACTATGAGTTTTAAGGACTAGAAGTTTGAGAGCACCCCCACAAAATACACCACTGGTTCATTTCTTTGGTGGGGGTGCATTCTGTGTGTTTTATTTTTCTTATTTATAGTCTTTTCTATCTTTGGTTTTTGTTTAGTCTAGTTGGGTACCACTAGTTTTTGTTCTTTTTTGACATCTGGCGAAGGGGTTTTGGGTTCTCATTCCTTGTGAGTCCCATGTATTTTCTCGCCTTTTCATCTTTATGGTGGTTATGTAATGGTTTGGACCTCTCCCATTTTTAACCAATTAGAGCATAAAAATCAACAATTTATCTAATTAGTATAATAAAATATCATACCTTAAATAGTCAAACACCCATAGGGAAGGGAATAAGTTGGCTGATAGGTTGGCTAACTTGGGTCCCCTTTTTAGATATAATTTGAAAAAATGGACTTCTATGCATGATCTCCGAAGTGATATTTTAATCAGGATCCTAAATGATCTAAGCACTAATGTGGATTAGATATTTGCAAGTTTTCATTTCACTTATGGTATTTTCTATCAATTGTTGTCATCATTTATCATTGAAGGAAAATACTCTTCATTTTTGGAAAAGGATCACTTATAAACCCATTTAAAGTTTTTCCTATTTTTTCCCTTGGTCTTGAAATTCCCAAATTTGGCTATCAAGTTTTCTAGTTCTACCGTTCTCTAACCTACCATGGATGGTGAATTATTACTGGTGGAGCTCAATAATCATGAGAAACCTAAAAAGGATGAGGAATTAGTAGGTTTTTGAAAAGGGAATTTTTTCCTCCCACATTTCGGCCATGACTAGTCATGACCCCTCTCTTTTTGCTCAATTTTCCCACTCTTTGGTTGATGGTAGGATTTGTATTAGGGGTACATATATAATAGTATTAATGGAGCACATTGTGTTTGCCACTAGGCTCTAGGTTGAAGGGGTTGTGCTCTTGAAGAATCCTAAAGGAAACTACAACAACGAATTTAACAATTTTTGGTATGTGATAAAAAAATATCCTAACTGCAAATTGGGTTTAAGAAGGAGGACTACTTGGGGGAGTAGAAGGAGGTCATTATGGTCCTAATGAATTATGTGATTGATGGTATGATGAAAGAATAAGTATCCGATAGAATACTGGGAGGGGGGAGTGAATCATCATACTGAAAAAGTAATACATAGTTCCCAAACTCAAACTCAATCACACAAAGTAAACGTATCACAGTAAAGATCAATATTCATAAGAATATGTGACATCACCCGGTTTGACTGTTATGACAGCTTAACAATAAACAACTCCAATATTGTAAACATCAACAATTATTAATCATAAGTCAACATATTCATCTCTCAATGCTTCTAGTTATCATGCCTTGTTAGAAGTTGATGAATAATGATAAACAATAGATACCCTTACTAGTACTAAGATGGGGGGGGGGGGGGGGGGCGTGAATCAGTACATACAAAAAATTCTCCACAACTTTTCAGGTTAAAACAATCTTAACCGGTTGTCTTCATTACTGAACTTAACCATGGCAATACCGGTTAAACACAGTAAGACTTTAGACAATATAAAATGGTAAAATTGAATACTTCAAAATACATTCAATACTTGATAACTACTTCACCCATAAACATATGCATGTGTTATATCAAAAATATCATAACCATTAGCTTTGCATGCATAATCACTTAAACAAAGAATACTTAATCATCCAATGAAAATGCACAACTCATGACACACAAATTTTGTCACGTGGAAACCCAAATGGGAAAAACCATGGTGGGGATGAATACCCACAAGCTTGTTTTGAACTCTTTTGAACCTCACTTTGTTAGGCGTCTCGTCTGGCTAAAGACTTTATGATAAGGTTCTGCTCAGAACTGATCCTGTTAAAGATCACCTAGTTAAGGGATGGCTATATACCCTGTTAAAGGTTACCTTGTTAGAGGATTTAAATAGCTCAATGAACTTGAGTCACCTGGTTCGAGGATTTACAGTAAGCCTGTTAAAGCTACCCAGCAAAAAGATTTTTCTTTTGTTGAAATGGTTAGAAGACAACAGGTAAAACTCTAATCTGATAACAACACTATATGCTAAGGCAGATCCTTTTCAGCTCCTCTACTTTGCAATCACACTCTACAATTTTCTCTCATTGGTCTGGCAAGTATCTCATCACTCGGATACATACACAACTTTTGCCAACAACTTACAATAACAAACATCATCAAGCTTATAGACAACAATTAGGTTGGTAGCATAAACCCTAAACCCTAATCATTTAGGTTTACAATTATAGGCAGTCCAATCCTGACCATTCAAACATTTTATATAGAATGAAACAATCTCAAATAGATCACAAGTCATTTTGCATCATCCATTCTTCACTACACATAAAAATTAGTAACCCATCATGCTTTCTTCTCATACCGCTAAGAAAAAATTTCATTCTCGAGGTAGACATTTAATGCAGTCGATCCTTCACATGCAAGATCCTCAAGGAAATCCTTCATGTGCACAAAACTAACATGGAATCATGATCTGATCTCATTTCTTATCTAACTCATCACATAATATCATCGGTTTCATCCTACAAGCTAGATTTCCAAACTGGAAACCCTAGGGCTGAGACTACCAACCAGTAGTCACACTTAGTAAAACCCCGACACCAGTTCACGACATATCTTCATAACGGCTCTTCAAGTTGATCATCAAATAACAACTACTTCCAATCTTCATATTGGTTGACCTATACTTATTGACATCAATGACAACATACATTATTATCATATCATCATGTGCCAACATATCGGTTCATCAAATGCCAACAATCTCTCCCTTTGGCATTGATGGAAATACTTACTTAGCGTAGCATTGCAACAAGAAACATCATAGATCAATGCCAACAAAAAAATCTTCATCAGATATCAAATAATAGATATCTTCTCCCCTATCTCATATCTTCTTCTCCTTATTATATATCTTCTCCCCCTTTGACAACAATGCCAAAGTGGAGGCACAAGCTCCTATACTCCACTATGCTGCTCCCCCTATGAAGTAGTATTCTTCAGCACATCAATCTTGAAAGATTTGTCACTGTAATACCTAACTGATGTGGAGCACATATGTTTAGTTGACTTCATGAAGGGGCAAAACCCCTAATTCACCTCTCAAATAGGTAAATGTAGTCTTTGGTAAGGGCTTAGTGAATATGTCTGCTAACTGCTCCTTACTAGAAACATGTTGTAATACAACCTCTCTATTTTGAACCTTCTCTCTCAAGAAATGATACTTGAGTTAAATGTACTTAGTTCTAGCATGCAATACCAAATTTGTGGAAATATTGATTGCACTAGTATTGTCACAAAATATACTCACTGGTTCAGATATAGGTACTTTGAAACCATCTAATACATGTTTCATCCAGATTGCCTGAGTGCAGTTCATAAATGCTGCCACATACTTTACTTCAGCTGTAGACTGAGAAGTACAACTCTGCTTCTTACTTGTCCATGAGACTAGTCTTCTACCAAGAAAAAAAATGCTCCACCGGCTATGCTTTTTCAGTCATCCACATTACCTCCCCAATCTACATTGGTAAATACCTTGAGATTAAAATCACCATTGTATGGATACCATAGTCAATAGTCAACAGTCCCTTTCAGGTATCTAAGAAACCTCTTGACTTCTACCAAGTGGGATTTTCTTGGACTTTTCTAAAAATGAGCTATAATTCCCACTGCATGAACAATATTTGGTCTTTTGTGCACCACATAGTGCAGCTTACCAATCATTGACCGATACTCATTCTCATTTACTAATGTTGAATCATCTTCCTTCGTTAGTTTATAGCCAGTCACCATCAGTGTACCAACCGGTTTTCTCTCTTCCATGCTAAAGGTCTTTAATACGTCTTTGACGTACTTGGACTAGGTAATGAAGATACCCTCTTTCATTTATTGAATCTGTAAACCAATGAAAAAATTTATCTCCCCAATCAGAGACATTTCAAAGTCTTTCTTCATTTCATTTGTAAATGCATGGCTCATTTCATCATCTCCTCCAAAGACTATGTCATCTACAAATACTTCACAGATCAGAATTTGATTACCTTCAAATTTCAGGTAGATGTTGCTATCCTCACCTGTTCTCTGAAATCCTATTTTCTGCAAGATGAGAGTGTAATCATTTATACCATGCCCTAGGTGCTTGTTTCAATCCATACAGGGCTTTGTGTAATCTACACACCATGTTACTATCTTCTTATAAGGCAAACCCATCCGGTTGCTCAATATACACTTCCTCTTCTAGGATTCCATTTAAGAACATAGACTTCACATCCATTTGGTATACCTTAAATCCCTTGAATGCTGCAAATGCAAGTAGCATTCAGACACCTTCTAGTCTAGCCATAGGAGCAAAGGTTTCTCCATAGTCCTCTCCCACTTCCTGAGCATATCCTTTGCATACTAGTCTCGCCTTGTTTCTTACAATTGTGCCTTCTTCATTTAGGTTATTTCTGAAAACACCCATTTGGTACTTATGACATTCTTTTGTTCTGGTCTAGGTACCAAGGACCATGTTTCATTCTTTTCTATCTGGTCTAGCTCCTCTTCTATTGCCTTAATCTAGTCTTCATTTGTAAGTGCTTCTCTGGAAGTCTTGGGCTCCAATTCAAAAATCATGCAAGAGTTTTCTTCCACCTTTATTCTTGTGAGTATCCTTGCATCTTTATCTCCTATGATCTTCTTCAGATCATGATGTAGTTTCACATATCTAGGAATGACTCTAGTTGTTTCTACTTGCTTTTCCTCTTCTTCTTCACTTACTTCTTCTTCTTCACCTGCTGCAGCTTCTACCGGTACAGGAACACACATATTTTTACTTATTTCTTTCTTAACCGGTTCCCAAAAGTCTACACCAGGTTCATCTTCCACTTCCTCACTGTAGGTTTCCTCTGGGGATTCATCAACCCTGACATTGATACTCTCAACAATTTTCTATGTTCTATTGTTGTAGCACTTGAGAGATTTACTCTTAGTGGAATGCCCTAGAAATATTCCTTCATCACATTTAGCATCAAACTTGTTCAGATGCTCACCTATCTTGATGTAACAGTTACTACCGAATATTTTAAAATTGTTAGGATTCCCAGAGATACTGAGAGGGAGGGGTGAATCAGTATCTTGCTGGTTAATGGATTTTCTTAACTTACTAAATGAATTGCATCTCAAAATAGTATACTGGTAAACAAGAATTAATGCATTAAATAAGAACAATAACCACAACATAGAAAGCACACCATAACACAATTTTTTTAATGAGGAAACCCGGTGTGGGAAAAACCTTAGTAGGATTTGTGACCCATAATATTCTCTTACTGGCCAATAAGTGAATATTACTATTATAATAGGGGCCTGCACATGCAGGAATGCCAACTGCCTATAACTCACCGCTTAAATAAAAGAGAAGTCTCATGGACTTACAAAAGGTGGCTTATATAAATCCAATGTCATGTACTGCTTTGGATCAGCATCTGCTATGCCAGGTTCAGTACCCGTTTAAGCTCTGTAATAATCATAAACCTTACTTTACAATCTGCCTGAATATTCACACATGATATCCATCTACATGTCCTCCTTACAAATGTTCTCTAAGATCTCATACTTATATATGAGCCTTATTACAATATGCCTTGTTGGCTTACAAAAAGATATTATAATTAATTACAAAATACAATAAACAAAATCCTGTCGGCCAGGGTGTCGGTAATCAAGCTTTTCGGTGTCGGTGAACTGTATGCCGATGTAGAGTCTACCAATGCTGGTGCTTGCCGGAGTCATATGATTGTAAGGTTGCCATCAATGGCAATACTTTTAATCACCTATAATTTCTCATTGGAGTGTGTATTTCCCAACAATCTCCCCCTTTGGCATTGATGGTAACACATGAGAAAAACCCAAAAAGTGTATCCAAAAAGTGTTTTACCAAAACTGTCAAAACTGTGTTATCAAAATTGTCTTCTCAAAAATGTGTGCTCCCCCTAAGCGGGTGATCTCTTCTATCATATTATTTTTCTCATCCTTTACTACTCCCCCTTTGGCATCAATGACAAAGGCTTTCATTCAATGTCAATTAAGTGGAGTTCCTGTTATGATCCCTGTAACCGATGGGTTACAATCTGATATAACTTTGCTAAAGCAACATTCAGACTATTGTAGAATCTCTCACTATCTTTTAGTGTTGTTTTAGTCCTCGGAATTGTACCGGCGAGTGTGTGCATTTTCTCTTCTGGTGTCTTAAGTCCTGGAACAAGAGCCTCAGACATCTCTTTTCTCAAAGAGATGAGGATATCCAGTTTAGGACTTAGTCTACACTTCAGTTCTTTTACCTTAAACCTTAATCTTTCCTTATCTTTTTCAATTTTTTCTATTTTCACTTCAAATCCGGTAATTTCCGATTCTACTACCATTATTGAATCCAATGATCCTATCAAGTTGTCAACAATATCATTGATTTCCTTTTGAGCTATGTTGATTTCTTTGTCTATATTCTCTATCAAAATGTTAGTTTTGCATGTGTCTCTATACAATTTCTTGAAGTCCAAAATTGTCTTACCTAATACCGGTAATAAGATATCCATATGTTCCTTATTTTTCTTGACTGTCTCATCAAAGAATTTTTCCTTCTCTTTATTCATTTTCTCTCTGAAATTCTCCTCATTGATTTGATCAATTGTAAGTTGGTTGTTGGTTATATACTTAGACAATGTGTCTAATTGGATCAAAGAATATTTATTTTCTATGTTACACTTTGGAGCTATCATCTTAAAAATTGGTAAAGTGTCATCAATAGCCTTATATGCCTGTGCATTACACTTTGTTGTTTTCTTTATTGAGTCTAATAACACTTATGTTACATTAGTTGGCCTAAATTCAGTCATAGATGTTCCGGATGACTGTCCAATTGTCTTCACAATCTGCAATCTGTCGGTGGTAGTAATAGCTTTTCTTTCCTCTTTCTTTGAAGGATCTGTTTGAGTTTTCATATCTATTACCAAAGGTTTGGGCTTGTTAGATGTAGCCGGTGGCACTTTTTGGGTATGTACCTCTGAATAAGCTTGTTGCTCTACATGTTTCTCAATGTTTTTCTCAGTGTGAACCTTTTATTCTATCGGTTTCTCTGTGTCCTCTCCTGATGGTGTCTCTATTTGTGCCTCTAATGATTTTATAGTGTTATCCACTACTGGTTTTTCTGATTGAAACTCTGATTTATCTATCGGTTCCTCTTTGTTTACCTTTGTACTGTCTACTATCAGTGAATCAATAGATACATTAGTGCGTGCACCTGTGGTATCTGCCTTTCCTATATCTAGGGGATCATTTGATATTTTAGTTTGTTGCTCATTCCTAATTTCAGTGTTATCAACTACAATATTTCCTATCGGTGGCTCTGTTGCTGCATCCCTCTTGTCAGTTGTTTCCTTATCCACCACAATATTGACTTCCTGTGTGTCAATGTTCATTGTGTATAACACCACAGAATTAGGGTTGGTGTCCTCATGTGGTGTATCCATACTCTTTGTTGTCGGTGGTGTGTCAATAGTTTGTACCAGTGGAGTATCAGACGGAGGTGGGGGCAAGTTATCAGTTATCTTTATGCTTGGGGGTCCACCTACCTTTCCTTTTGATAGACTTTAAAAGTCTTTGTTCTCTTAAGCTCTTCTTGTTTTTCTTTCTCAACAAAAAATATATTCCACTTATCTGCAGTGTCTTCTGGTATCTCATTAATTCTTCCTGCCATTAATGCTACATGTCGGTGACAGGTTGAGAATATAGTCTAGTTGGCCTCACTGATTAGCTCATCAATCTCTTGAGTTGAGTTCACTAGGTGAACTACAAGTAGTTTTTCTATTTTGATCTTTTTATCTAATTCCACAATAGCTACCCTTCTAGCTTCTAGCCTTCTGTACAAGTCATTTGGTACATCATCAACAATTTCCATCAAAAATTTCTTATAGATATCAAGATGTAGTATAACACTATTCTCTATACTTTCTTTTTTATCATTTTAAAGTGTGATATACAACTTTTTGATGTCTGTTAATTTGCCATCTTCCGTTATCTCATTTAGAAGTTTGTCAAAAGGAGGAATAACCTGTTTCACTTTTCCTTTCTTTAGGGTCAATTTCTTAGCCGGAGGCCTAACTACCTGTTGTTTTTGTCTTGTCCTTCTGGGTGTAGGTGAAGGTACCGGTGAGGGTTTTCTCTTTCTTTCTACGCTTTTGAATTCAGCTGGTACCTCACTATCTGGGGAAGTAGAAACCGGTGAAAGATGTGTTTCCGGTCGTAGTCCTTCCAATTCACTCTCCTTAATACCACTTTTGTTCAATACATCCTCTTTGATTTCTTTGGCATGTCTTGTTCCTTTCCTGACTATCTGTTCAGTTTTCTTAATCCTTTTCTCTAATTGGATTTTTCTTTCTATGGTTTTAGCATTGCCAAATACTTTTTCTTTCGGTTCCTTAGGGGCTTCTAAGAGGGATTTTGCATAGGTTTTAACTATGTTCTCATCTACCTCATATCCCATCTCTGTAACCCAAATAGTCCTAGGGACAACTACCTCCATCTAAATTTCATCTTTCTTGATCACAAAGCATATCTCCTTTTGGTATTTGTCAACAATAGATTGAGATAGCCTTATTCTAGTCTTCATCCTAGCCTTCAATGCTTGAAAATGTTCATTTATGTTTTTCTCCCTCTCATTTCCCATATTGTTTAGTATCTCTAGAAGTTGTTTTCCTACAGGTATATCAAAACCAAAGTCTTTTCTGTCAATACCGGGAACTTCCTTAGTAATGTACAACATTAAACATACAAGCAGGTTGCCAAATCTGAAAGTCCCTTTCTTATTTCCTTTAATTTTCTTTAAATTGTCTACCAATTCATCTTTTAGCCACTCACATTTATAAATCTTTGCATTGTTATTCACCATGTCATATGCACTTTTGATACATAACCTAGAGACTGAGTTTAGTCAGTTGGCATGTGTAGTCTTGTATCCAAGAATCGTGCTAACAAATCTAACATTGATATCTTTTACATCGTTTACTCTCAGGGATCTTTTGTCAAAAGTTGCACTGGTTAGGGTCATCACAGTGTCATTTGGAACCTTTTAAGTTTTGTCAGGTGGGCTACCAATGGAAGGTAAGCCTGTCACTGCCCTAACTACCTCTTTGGTAATCTTATGGATGGAATCCAACCAAAAGAACTCCCAATGTACTTTGCTCAAGACAATCCTTATCACATCCTTAAGAAAATTAGGGATATTAAGAATGTCCACAAAACCTAGGGTTTCCACTATCTTATGTTCCAGTTTAACATTTCCATGTTCATCACAAATTGCAGTTCTATATATGTTCATTATTTCTTCAGCTCCTAGTTCCTCAATATGACAATGTATATAGATTCTAGGATCCTCAACATAAACTACTCCCTTAGGTATTTTTGAAAATGCTCCTAGGGTATCATCCTTCTTCGCAATTTTGGGAATGATTTTAAACATGGGTCTTGGGTGCTTAATAACTTCAATCACATAAGGGTTTCCAATGAATTTATGTGTAGAGGAGGAAGCCATAGCTATAAATACCTTAATCTTCCTTTAGGATGATTTGCTTGGATGATTTTCTTCACTTCTTTCTATGGATGCCTTTGCTCAGGATTTTTGCACTCTCTGTAAGTTTGAATGCTCAGTGAGTGAGAAAAGAGCGAAAACACTTGCTTTATAGTGTCATTTCCTTCAACTGCCACATTTAATATCTCCCGGTTAAGTAAAAACTTAACTCATCTGTCGGTAAAGAAGTATATCAACTTCTTATCATCAACTGAGGGTAATCTAGCATGTTTTTCAATTTGTTGCTATATCCCCAAAGGATTATTTCTCAGTTAGATGAAGAACCTCCTGCCAGTGAAGTGATACTCTATTCTACTGGTGAAGGAATAGCTTCACTAACATTCATGTCTGATTTTCTAATCCATTGTTTTGAAAATTCTTTCTTTACCTCTTCAACCTTTTCTTTACCTTTCAAACTGGGTCCTTTGTTATTTTTCGGTGATGCCTTACTTCTACAAATTTTTGCCATATGTCTAATCTTGTTACAAGCATAACAAGTCACATTATTTTTCTAAATAGCTTTTCCATAACCTATGTCAGTATGTGTTCTACATTGATTAGATAAGTGTCCAAATCTTCCACAAATATAACATCTTACATTCATTCTGCAATTTTCTGAATTGTGTCCAGCTTTTTTGCATTTAGAACATTGACCGGTGGGTGCATTGGTGTTCTGATAGTTTCTAGATCTACACTAATTTGCTCTATGACTATACTTATTATAGTTAAAGCATTTCCCATTGAATTTGTAAGCATTAGGTTGTCTTGCCAGTTTACTATGATCATGATTCTTTGCAGTACCAGAGCTTTCACCAACTTCAAAGCCAAGGCCATTAGTATCTCCATTAGGTTTCTATTTTTTTAGCATGTCATTAAGTTCTTCTGTACTTTTCTTAAATTTCTCCTTGTGTTGATTTGCAGTAGCCAACTCATTTTCCAAGATTCCTTTCTATCTCATGAGTTCAATTCTAACATTTTCTATATGCAACAAATCTGTCGTAAACATATGATTTTCATGACTGAGTCTTGTGTTTCATTTCTTGCATCATTGAGTCTTCTAACCAAGTCATCTACAATCTTCTTTCTATCTTCAATGTCTTTACAAAATCGCATGGTCATATCTTGCATCTCATTTTTTATTTTATTGTTTTCTTGTCTCAGCTTGTTCACAAGGTCATTAAGAGTTTCTTTCTCATCATCATCACTCTGCATCTTCTCAAAAGGTTCTCTTCTTTTTTTCCTAGAAATAGTGAGATTTTTCTGAAGTCCTTGAATGATTTCCTATGCAGCCTTCAGATCATCTTCAAGTTTCATATTTTTCAACTTTTCTGCATCATAGTCTGCAAGAGATGTTTCCAATTGCTTTCTCAAATTATCCATCTGTACTGGTGTTAGAATCTTCTTCATGTTGTTAGGATTTTGAAAATAGAGGACCAGGCTCTGATGCCAATTGTTAGGATTCCCAAAGATACTGAGAGGGGGGGTGAATTAGTATCTTGCCGGTTAATGGATTTTCTTAACTTATTAAATGAATTGCATCTCAGAACAGTATACCGGTAAACAAGAATTAATGCAGTAAATAAGAACAACAACCACAACATAGAAAGCACACTATAACATAATTTTTTTAATGAGGAAACTCGGTGTGGGAAAAACATCGGTGGGATTTGCGACCCATAATATTTGCTTACTGGCCAATAAGTGAATATTACTATTACAATAGGGGCCTACACGTGTAGGAAGGCCAACTGCCTAAAGCTCACTGTTTAAATAAAAGAGAAGTCTCACTGACTTACAAAAGGTGGATTATATAAATCCTATGTCATGTACTGCTTCGGATCAGCATCTGCTATGCTAGGTTCAGTATTGGTTTAAGCTCTGCAATAATAATGAACCTTACTTTACAATCTGCCTAAATATTCACACATGATATCCATCTACATGTCCTCCTTACAAATGTTCTCTAAGATCTCATACTTATATATGAGCCTTATTACAATATGCCTTGTCAGCTTACAAAAAGATATTACAATTAATTACAAAATACAATAAATAAAATCCTATCGGCTAGGGTGCCGATAATCAATCTTTTTGGTGCCGATGAACTGTATGCCGATGTAGAGTCTGTCGATGTCGGTGCCTATTGGATTCATATGATTGTAAGGTTTCCATCAATGATAATACCTTCACTCACCTACAATTTCTCATTGGAGTATGTATTTGCCAACAAAAATAACTCACAGTGGGAGTCTTCCTAGTCCAATACTCATAAGGGGTTTTAACTCTACCTTTTTCTTGATGAGTACCCGATTCATAGTATAGAATGCAGTGGTCACCGCTTCTCTTCAAAAAGTGTGAGCAACTTTTCCTTGGATTAGCATTGTTCTGGCCACTTCAACTATAGTCCTATTAGTCCTTTATTCTATGACTTCCCGTTGTGGTGTCCTTGGGGTAGACAACTGCCTCTTGATACCACTATCTTCATTGTACTTGTTGAATTCATCAGAAGTGAATTCACCTCCTTGATCAGTTCTGAGGAATTTTATCTTTCGACCACTTTCCTTCTCTACTAATTCTCTAAAGGCTTTGAACTTTCCAAATGCCTTAGAATTGTCTTTCAAGAATGTGACCCACATTATTCTTGAGCAGTCATCAGTAAAAATCGTGAAATACCTATCTCCCTGAATACTTCTAGCTTTCATAGGACCACACAAATCAGTATGTACAAGATCAAGTACATTTTCCCCTGAAAAAGACTTACGTTTGAAAGTTGAGGAAGATATTTTCCCAAGTTGACATTCTCTACATAAATCATTCTTTGATTTGTTCAGCAAAGGCAATCCTCTTACTGCCTTAAACTTACTCGCCTTTACAATATTATCGAAGTTCATATGACAAAGTCTTATGTGCCATATCCAACTGTCATCAAACTTTGACATCAGACACTAACTTATCTTTGCATTCAGCTAAAACAAGTTACCTCTGGTCTGCTTACTGGTGGTAATAAGTTGACCACTCTTTCCAATTATACTACAAACTCCACCTTTGAACTCCAGAATGAGTCATTTATCATTTAGTTGAGAAACACTCAACATGTTATGCTTAAGACCTTCTACCTAGTAGACATCATCCGCACTGCTCTTTCCATTCAATGAGATGGATCCTTTTCCTTTTACTAGGAATGGTGCATCATTGCCAAATCTGACAACACCTCCATCACATTCTTCTAGAGACAAAAACTTTACCAAATCACCAGTCATGTGGTGAGAACAACCACTATCAATAATCCACTCATTAGAGTTGTCAATGTGAGAGACGAGTGCTTTCTTGTCAGACACTTCTTCCTTTACAGCTACAAACACTATGTCCTCATTCTCTTCATTCTCAGATTCTTCATCAATAACACCTTCATGCACTGCAACAAGACAATTTCTTCTATTTCCTTCTTTATACTTTCTAAACCTCTCTGATTTATCCTTATTGTCATTGTTAGGATAGTTAACAGCTATATGTCCTATCTTATTGCAGGAAAAACATATTAAAGGAAGGTTGCCTCTGTATTTTCTAGTTCCCTTTGGAAGTCTCTTGGCAAGAAGAGCTTCAAACTCCATTGGAATCTCTTCATAATCCATACCTCTTCTTTGCATGGATTCATAACTAGTACTTACTTCTTTTCCTTTTCTGGTTGGTGAAATAGATGCTCTGAAAGCTAAACCAGTCTTCTAAACACTGCCATCATAGCTATTCAACTCATAAGTAGTCAATTTTGTAATGATAGAGTCTAAGGATACCTTGTTTTTGTCAATAGACCTTAGTTCCTGAATAGCAGCAACTCTAATTGCATAGTTTGGTAATAATGATCTCAAAACTTTACTGACAATTATGGCATCATCAATTGTTCCACCAGTGCTCTTGATATCTCCAACAGCTGTCTTGATCCTTATGCCATATTGTTGAATGGTTTCACCTTCAACCCTCCTCATGTCTTCAAATTTTCCTCTAAGGCTCTCTTCCTTAGCTTGCTTGACATTTTCATCACTACCATAAATAGTTTCCAAGGTGTCCCATACATCCTTAGGAGTGTCCTTATCTTGTACATCAATGAGCTCAATATCAGACAAACTGCTAATAAGAGCTTCCAAACTCTTGATATTCTGTCCTTCCATATTTTGAAGTTATCTCTATTGAACTTACTGCCTTCCCTCTTTATCATTAAGGCAGGATCTTTTTCCTCAAGCGGTTAAGCTTATATCGTTGAGAACTTGGAGTTGCTTTGATACCAATTGATGAATAATGATGAACAACAAATACCCTAACTGGTACTGAGAGGGGGGGTGAATCAGTACATACGAAAAATTCTTCGCAACATATCAAGTTAAAACAATCTTAACCTTGATTGTCTTTATTACTGAACTTAACCATGGCAATACCGGTTAAATACAATAAGACTTCAGAAAATATAAATAGGTAAAACTGAATACTTTAAAATACATTCAATACTTGATAACTACTTCACCCATAAACATAAGCATGTGATATATCAGCAATACCATAACCATTAGCTCTACATGTATAATCACTTAAACAAAGAATACCATCACATGAAAATGCACAACTCATGACACACAAATTTTTTCACGTGGAAACCCAAATGGGAAAAACCACAGTGGGGATGAATACCCACAAGCTTGTTTTGAACTCTTTTGAACCTCGCTCTATTAGGAGCCTAGTCTGGTTAAAGACTTTAAAATAAGGTTGTGCTAGGAACCGATCCTGTTAAAGATCACCCAGTTAAGGGATGGCTATATACCCTGTTAAAGGTTGAAACCTTTTTAAAGGTTGAAACCCTGTTAAAGGTTACCTTGCTAGAGGATTTAAAGAACTCAATGAACTTGAGTCACCTAGTTAGAGGATTTACAGTAAGCCTGTTAAAGATACCCGACAAAGGGATTTTCTTTCTATTGAAATGGCTAGAAGACAATAGGTAAAACTCTGATCTAATAATAGCACTATATGCCAAGGAAGATCCTTTTCAGTTCCTCTACTCTGCAATCATACTCTGTAGTTTTCTCTGACTGGTCTGGCAAGTATCTCATTACTTGGATACATACACAAATTTTTCTAACAACTTACAATAACAAACATCATCGACTTTATAGACAAAAATTAGGTTGGTTGCATAAACCATAAACCCTAATCATTTTGGTTTACAAATACAGGCGGTCCAATCCTGAGCGTTCAAACATTTTATGTAGAATGAAATAATCTCAAATAGATCACAAGTCATTCTGCATCATCCATTCTTTACCGCACATAGAAATCAGTAACCCATCATGCTTTCTTCTCATACCACTAAGAAAAATGTTCATTCCCGAGGTTGACATTTAATGTAGTCGATCCTTCACATGAAAGATCCTCAAAGAAATCCTTCATGTGCACAAAGCTGACATGGCATCAAAATCTCATCCTCATTTCTTAGCTAACTCATCATAGAATATCATCAGTTGTATCTTACAAGCTATATTGCCAAACTGGAAACCCTAGAGTTGAGACTACCAACTGGTAGTTACACTTAGTGAAACCCTGACACCAATTCACTACATCTCTTCATACTAGTTTTTCAACTTGATCATCAAATAGCAACAACTTCCAATCTTCATACCGGTTGACCTATACTTATTGACATCAATGACAACATACATTATTATCATATCATCATGTGCCCACATACTGATTCATCAAATACCAACATAAGTTAATCAAATCAACAAATATGATCATAACCACAAAAAAATTCACCACTTGACACAAATTTTTATATGTGGAAAACCCAAATAGGTAAAAACCACAGTAAAATGAAACTCACAAGGATAACTATTTGAATTCTTCTGAAGTTCACCCTATTAGGAGCCAAGCTTGTTAAAGCTTTACAATTAATCCTGTTAAGAACTAATTCTAGTTAGGAATCACCCAGTTAAGGGATTTACAAATATGCCTTGATGAAAAGCACAATACCCTATTAGGAGTAACCTCACTGGAGGATTTAAGAATCCAAGCTAATGGGCGGCCTTGTTAGAGGATTTAGTAAGTAACCAAGTGGTCGTGCCCACAAAAGGATATGAAAATCACAGTAAAACCTTTCCTGGGAATTGGGCATTCCATCAAGTGACCAATATCTCTCTCCGTAGACGTTCATTTACTTGTCAAACCAGGGGACGTATACTTTAAATGGCACAACAAAATATATGCACTAGGAACTCATTTTGGTCAAATCTTAGCAGAAATACATATTGCAAAGAAATTCTACCTACGCTACAGGAAGGTAATGCAAAGCTCTTTAACTCAACTATGATTTGATTAAAACAGAAATCATGGTAACTACAACTGAAACACAAACTATGAACTGGCCTTATGCTACAGGAACAGGCACAGTGATGGATTCCTTGTGCTGCAGAAGCAATGTAAAGCTGAGTTTGTATAAAAACTTTAAAGATGAAAGCAAACTGAAGCTTTAACAAGAATGAACAACTAACTAACTACCTACAGATCCCTACTAAGTGGGCCCCCTTAGCAACCATCTCCTGATTATGCAGATGCTAAACTTAGAACTTCATTGAACTTTATTCATAAAAACAAAATGATATACATTGTTTTGTTGATGTGAAAACTAACAACAAACTCTGTCTCTGGTTAAATAGATTCTGTCTTTCATTATCATATTGATTCTTACATGATAACTACTATTCTGATTCTATCTTACTCTATCTATATCTCTCTCTCTTCTCTCTCGCGTAGGAGGAGAGCTTTATTTCAAAACAGGAGAGCAACTAACTAACTCACTCCATCAAAGAAAGATGTGGTAGTAAAATATATCTCCGAGTCAAGGAACAAACTTCATAAATGAATTTATGCATTCAACTCGATCCAGAGAGAATCTAGCGCTCCACTCTTTCCCAATTAACTGCCATTAAAATTGTTTCCCATGGTTTCGGTCACAGAGTCTTCGTCGGAGCTCCCTTGAAGTCATGCAGGAAATGGACTTTACTGCAAGGCCGAGATCGGCTGCGCTTGACTCGATCATTCTTCAACAACCTGCAAAACAAAAGGTAACAGGCAACAGAAAAAGGCATATGGCACATACACGATATCTATTCATTAATCACACATTTAAATTCACTTCATCATTCAAAAACTGTATACGATATATCAGTCATTTTAGGGAGTCAACGGGGCAATAAATGCAATCAAGTCAACACAAAGAGCTACAGGAATATAAAAGTATCTTGCTACAGGATATCCCAAAAAGGTTTCAACAAAGTCTGAACATTCATGAAATAACAAAAGCAAAGGCATTTAAAAGTTTATCATAACATCCAAAGTTTCTCTAAAGTTGGTGGTTGCTACATGACTCTGAAATGGATTTTTAAACTTGTAATAAAATCCTTTGAAATCCTGGCATTTTTCATACCTTTGGTCTTCTAATTCATTGTTAATATTTGTAGCCTGGTGAGGATAAAGTGGCCACATTAGCACAGGGGGTCTGAATGTCAGTGGTAACCACAGTTCAAATTTTGTTTAAAGTCCCAATTGAATATATCTGCTGGTTCGTTTGAGAGCTGCTGTGAAATTTAGTGGACCATGCGGTTCTGATTTTCTTAACCCAATAGTTAATCTCTCCCATCTTTTCTCATTTCTGGTGAATGCCAATTTCTAAAATGAATATTGTTGTGCCTAGAATTCATCATATACTTGTTTTCTGATGTCAAATATTTTCTCTCTTGCTGAAACATTATTAATACCATATGTCAGATCAAACCAATCTTTCAACATTACATGGGGGTTTGAACTTTGAGAACGTAATGGAACAGGCTCTGTTTTCTCAGCTTCCTCATATGTTTCCCACTGTCTGCCATAATTCACCTCATTTTCTGCCCATGACATAAATGCTCTCAAATGAATATCACCAATATATGGAAGAGGATTTCATTCAGTTTCAAATGGTATTAAAAAGCCATGCAAATAGAATTCACACAAAAAATTCCTTAACCAGTTAGGGGCTGCCTGGTATGCTTCATAGAATTCCTTGGCAGTATGAATTATAGGATCTTGGTTTTTGGAAATTCTCATCAATTGGAACCATAAAAATTGTTCTTTAAGGCACAGAGCATAAACTCTAGGTGGTGGTCTACATTCCATAATCTGACCAGTTACTTTTAACATTTCGTCCATTTTTGCTTTCAACTCAGCAATTTCTTGCTTCTGACTTTCAATTTTCTCTTTCAATTTCTTCTTTTCTATTCCCCATAGACTTTGTTGCATGTCAGTCTGGGCTATGTATCGGAAAGTCAGGGTTTGCAATGTAACTGTTTCCCAATTAGCTTTAACATATTCCCGAAACTCAATTAAAAATGTTCTCTTATACACAACAATGGCTTTACAAATTGCAGGGTGGAATACAACTTCAGTAGGCACATTCAATTGTTCAGTCTATTCTTGCTCTTGCTGCAAGATAAATTCTTCTTGTTGCTGTGGTGGAGAAGTCTGTGCTTCCTCCAAAAATTGCAAAGCAGCAGTAGCCAAATCATCAAGATTTGGTAACCCTTGCTCATTATTCCTTGTTTCTTTTGTCTCAACTTGTTCCTCTTCAGGAACGAATGAACTCTGGGAAGCATTCTCGGACACATTCTGAGAAATATTAAATTCAGACTCAACAGACCCTTCTGAAATTACAATCACCTCTGGTTGCGATAAAATAGGGGAGGTCTTAGATTGTTTCCTTGTGGAAACCCTTGTTGGTACTGATGAGGCTGCAGGAGGTGTTTTGGTAGTTTTCCTCTTCCTTGTTTGTTTAGAGGGCTTTGCCCTACCAGAGGATGACGGTGAACTAGTAATAGAAACAGGTGTTGCTATAGGAGAAACAGCTGTAGGGGAAGGTGCTGCAGGAGTAGATGACCCTTGCCCTGTTTTACTGGTAGATGCAATTTCTTTCTTCTCTTTCTGAGGCCATGGGGTAAGTACTCTAGGGGGTTGTGAAATTTCCAAACCCTTTTGGGCAACAAATTTTTGCCAGGAGAGAGGTGAGACATCCCTCAAAGAGTGCTCAATCAGTAATTTAATAAGGCCATGATGAGCGACAGAAGTATCTTTCCCCTGTTGAGTTCCGTGGGCACTTTGTTCTAAAAATTTTAACAAGAAATTCAGAACATTTATAACTAACCGATGTCTCATATGGCTCAATAATTTAAAATGATGAGAATGCAGATAGGAAAAATAGCCTTCATAGGTCAAATACCTGATTATGTAAATAGCATACTCTGAATAAGGAGGACGCAACGATATGCGCCTGCATCCCTTCTTGGAGACTTCCAGAGGTCCATCAGTAGGCATTGAAAACTCAGCCCTTGCAGCTGCAGCGTCTGAAGAAAAAATTTCTCCAATAGCTAGAAGCCCAGTTACTTCAGCAATTCTATTTTCGGTTGCAACAACCGTTAGACCCCATACGGTGGCTTCCCCTTCAAAAAGGGTTCTCAAAAATTCTCCAGTAGCCTCCTCATCAAAATCATTTAAGCTCAAGAAATAATTTAACCACCCACAAAGGCTGAATGCGTGGACTATTTGCAGATTTTGCAATAACATTTCATGAGCTACAGGCTCATGTCGCACCAACTGACCACCCATGTTTGTAGTTTTCCTTTAGCTGAACTCAATTCCTTGCTGAAGGTTCAAATTCTCTGTTTCCCTTTTTGCTCTGATTTTTCTTCTTTCATGCCATCACATTTCTTTCTTTTTTTCAAAAATGAACTCTTTGTACAAGCAGTCTTAATCGAAAATCATGCAATAAAGAAGGACATGCAAGCATATTTGGAAAGTACCAGAAAAGTATTAAAGAAAGATTATTTTGCAGTTATGGCAGCAACGAAAAGACAGATTTTAAATGATGGATTACCCCGCCCCCTACTTAAAGTATGACATGTGTCTTCACATGTTGTAAAGAACAGGTAGAGGTTCGGGTAATAATGACCGGTACATGCATAGCAGTAAATGAGTAGATTGAAATAAATCAAATATGCGATAAGAAAAGATATGGCGTACCTTTGATAATTGCACATACGTGTGAAGAAAGATGACGACATCTGCATGAAAGATATCTTAATTAAGGCTAATGCGGGTGGATGACATGGATGGGTGAGATGGGCGAAAGATAAAGAAGTGAAATGGGGGCGATGAATGAGAATGGAGGAAAAAAGGGGTTTCCTTGTTAAAAAGAAAACCTTTATTATGGGCATGCTTTTTTTTTTAAAATTATGGTAACGCTGCAGGAGAAAGGCTAAAGCCTTCGATTGCAGGAAGAGTAGCAGGCGGAACTTGAATGAACTGATGCATGAATTCTTCCTTGGAGACTGGTTTGTGGTACAACCGGAGTCGGTGGCCATTCACTAGCAATTTGAAGCGGACTGGGTCTATTGTTACCAGTTGTACAACTCCATTGTCGAACACATTTTCAACTTCATAGGGGCCAAGTCAGTGTGTTGTGAGCTTACCTTGGTTTTCTTGATATCTGGAATCATATAACAGAGCCCAATCTCTAGCAAAATATTTCCTGGTTTTAATGTGCTGATCATGTCATTTCTTCATTTGCTGTTGGATTGCTTCTGTATGCTGCAGGGCAGCTTTTCTCATTTCGTCCAAAGCATTTAGCTGCAGGAGATGGTCCTTCTGTGCTTTAGATATGTCTATATTGAGTTCAAGAGTTGTCCTCAAAGTTTTGTGTTCAAATTCTATGGGTAACATAGCTGTTTTTCCATAAAGTAGCTCAAAAGGTGTAAACCCATTTGTTGTTTTCCATGTAGTTCTGTAAGCCCAAGCTGCTTCAGGAAGTCTATTGCTCCAATCTTTTCTATGGATCTGCACTATCTTTGTGAGGATCGCCTCAATTTCTTTGTTTGTTACCTCTGCCTGACCATTGGCTTGAGGGTGATAAGGGCTGGACTTCCTATGTTTGATTTTATAGTCATTCATTAGTGCAGTGATTAGATTCGACGTAAACTGAGCTCCTTGATCAGTTACAAGCTCTCTGGGAACTCCAAACCTTGTGAAAATTTGTTCATACAAAAACTCAGCAACTTTGTTATCTCGGGCATGAGTCATAGCTGCTACCTCGACCCATTTTGTTACATAGTCCGTGCAAACTAGAATGTATGACTTTCCATTTGATGGTGGATCAATTGGTCCTACAAAATCCATCCCCCATTTATCAAAAGGGGTGACTATTATCTGCGGATATAGTGGCATTTCATCGGACTTAGTTGGTCTTCCCATGCGCTGGCATCTATCACATTTTCTTGTATAGGCCACAACATCCTTATGTAATATTGGCTAGTAGTACCCTGTTGTAAGAGCTTTCATTGATGTTCTTTTTGCTGCAAAATGTCCTCCACATGGTTCATCATGGCAAGCATGCAATATGTCATAAGTTTTGTCTTCTCTTACACATCTTCACATTACTTGATCAGGTCCAGTATAGAACAAATTATTTGCAATCCAGGAAAAGTTAAAACTTTTCTCTATTAACAATTTCTTTTCTTTTGGAGAAAAGTGGTCTGGTATTCTGTTAGCTACTAGATAATTGGAAATGTCTGCATACCAAGGTATATGTGCAGTGATGGAAAACAAGTGTTCATCTAGGAACCTATCATCAATGATCTCATGTTCAACAGGTGCAGCTGATTGAAGTCTTGATAAAAAGTCGACTACAACATTAGCTCTCCCTGGTTTGTCAATTATGGAAATGTCAAATTCTTGTAACAATAGGAGCCAATGTGCCAACCTACTAGAGATGGCAAGTTTGTTCATCAGATACTTAATTGCTGCATGGTCAGTATGGATGAATATCTGATAACCTGTGACATAATGCCTAAATTTATTTAAAGCATACACTACTGCAAGCAACTCCTTTTCTGTGACAGTATAGTTGAGCTCAGGACCTTGAAGGTTCTTACTAATAAAGTAAATAGTATGTTCAACTAAATTTTCTTTTTGATTCAGAACTGCTCCTATACCAAAGTCAGAAGCATCATCATGTATGTGAAAAGGCAAATTCCATTTTGGACCTTGAAGAATAGGGGCTTTAGTAAGCAAGTCCTTTAGTTGTAGGAAAGATTTTTCACAGGCCTCTGTCCACTCAAATTGGGAATCCTTTGTTAACAAAGCATAAAGTGGATTGGCAATTTTACTGAATTCTTTAATAAACCTTCTATAATATCCTGCATGACCAAGAAAACTTCTGACATCTTTCTATTTTGCAGGAGTTTGTAAATTCTGAATTACTTCAATTTTAGCAGGGTCGACCTGAATTCCATTCTTTGAAACATGATGACCTAGGATAATACCTTCTTCCATCATTAGAAAACACTTCTCACTGTTTAGAAACAAATTTTGCTCTCTACACCTTTTCAATACTTTTTCTAAATTTACCAGTGCTTCTTCAAATGTGACTCCATAAGCAGTAAAATCATCCATGTAAATGTCCATACATTCATGAGATATATCAGCAAAGATACTAATTACTGCTCTCTGAAATGTTGCTGGCGCATTGCATAGGCCAAAAGGCAAGACCGAATAAGCAAATGTTCCCCATGGACAGGTAAAAGTGGTCTTATCTTCATCTTCAGGGGCAATTTTTATCTGATTGTACCCACTGTAACCATCCAAAAAGGAAAAATATCTTTTGTCAGACAGTGAGTCTAGTACTTGATCTACAAAAGGTAGTGGAAAGTGATATTTTTTAGTGGCACTGTTCAATTCTCTATAATCTACACATACTCTCCATTTTCCACCTTTCTTGGGGACAATGACTAATGGAGAAACCCATTGACTGTCAGAGATTGGATAAATAAAACCAGCATCAAGCAACTTTTGAAGCTCACTTTTAACTATTTCTCTAAGTGCTGGATTTACTCTTCTTTGAGGTTGTCTAATTGGTGAACAATCTTCTTTGATATATATCCTATGAGTACAAACTCGAGGATCTATTCCTTGCATGTCCCCATATTCCCATGCAAAAGCTTTATGCTGTTCTTGTAGCATTTTTAATAGGTCAGCCTGTTGAGACTGTGATAGCTTGTTATTGATATTCAAACAATGACCTTGAGATAATTCTATCTACTCCGTGAGATTACTCATAGAGTGTACAGGTAATGTTTGTATCTCTTGTGGAAGCAAATTATGAAAAATCGCTGGAAGTTTAGACAGTGAACTTTCAGAATCTGGTTGCTGCAGAAAACATTGTAAATGAGTACCATTTGGACCGGATGAACTACCCATATCAAAGTTGTACTATAGAATTTGAAACAGCAAGGCCTCTTCACTCTGAAGTTGTGAGAATGGGTCATTTTGAATCATCATTAATTGAGCCAAAGAATTGGCTTCTTCAATTTCCTCCCCCATATCTGGCCAAACAGGTTGGGACAAATCTGGCTGAGGTCTAGCAGGCGGATACAGAGCCAATTTCTTTGTGGACTGCCCATCAGAAATGGTCATATCTCCAGAATGGCATCCTATAAAAGCATCAACAGTTGCTAACCATGGTCTACTAAGAATAACTGGATATCCTCCTAAAGTTGTCTGAACTGACAATATTGTGAAATCAGCAGGATACTCCCAAGTTTCAAGAATGACAATTACATCTTCTACTATGCCATCAGGTTTAACTGTGGAGCTATCTACAAGCTGCAGAACTATGGGTGTAGACCTAATGTTTAAAATGTTCAGGGAGTCCATAGTATGCTTTTTCATGACATTAATGGTAGCACCTAAATCAATCAAAACATTTTTTACAACTTGGCCATTTACATTTATCTGCACTACAGGACTTCCAGGGTCAATATATTTTGGAATAACTACATTTCCCAACATTATATCAGCCAATTTTCCTAGTACATGAATTGTTTGAGGATCTTTTTTCTTTCGTCTAGGCTTCTTCAAATAGGCTTCTTTAAGAGCTTTTCCAAAAATAAGAATATCTTTAATAGCCTAAAATAAAGGAATTTGAATTTGCACATTCTTGAGCTGATCTAGAATGTCAAAAGTGGGTTCTTCCATGGGTTTATATGCAGTACTTTGTAACCTCTGAGGAAAAGGTGGTTTGTCTTGATTTTGCAGAACAGGCTCTTTAGGAATTGTATCAGTTATGGGCATGTACTCAGTAGGAACAACGGGTATAGTAGATGCTTCATGGGGAGAATCTAGTATTTCAGTAATCAGAGGCAGTTTTGGAGCAGGTAAAGTAGTTCCAGACCTCAAATGGATGTCATTAATGTTTAAAGCATAAACTTGATATTGGTTGGCTTCAACAAGATACGCAGGCTGTTACTGCTGCTGTTGCTTATTATTGGGATTGGGCAACGGCTGGGCAGGCATAGGTGTTTGTTTTGGAGGTCCAGGATTTATGGCAGTTACTGCAGGAGGTGGCATAAGGGCTTGTGGCTGTGGCTGTGGAAGCTGTAGGAATTTAGAGGACTAGTTTTTCCATTGCTGAGGGCCTCGCCATTGGGAATTTTGTTGCCAATTTCATGAAGGTGGGGTCCATTGCCCTTGTGGCTACTGCCATCCTCCTTGAGGGGATTGCCATTGCTGGTTCTGATAATTAGGCCAATTTGGTTGAGGTGGATTCCAGGGTGGTGGTGGTCCATATGCATGTTGCCATTGGTTATTATAGCCAGAATAATAATTACCAAAAGTTAAAGGGTCTTGAGGCATACCTTGTCTTTGGGCCCATGGTCTCCTTTGTGCAACAAAGAACACTTGATCATCATCTCCTTCTACTGGCTTGAAGTCAGTAAGTAGTTGTTTGGCTTCCAAATTAGCCACCATCTTGCATCTGCAGTCACGCTTCTTTTGTCTGCAGTGTGGACAAAACTCGGCCAAAACTGCTTCAACCTCCTCATGTTTCTTCCAAGCTTGCATAGTGTCCAGTTGTGTAGCCATATCATTAATAATGTCCTGCTTGAAGTCAGATAGAAAATTTGTTATCTCCATTTGAGAAATTCCACTAGAAGAAGACTTCCCTATTGTAGCATGATGACCTCGACCTTTCTTAACTATTGCTCGAGAGTAGTTAAGACATATTTTCTTTATATCATCCCAAGGCAGCTGGGTTACATTACCTCCTCCTATCAAGTCTAGGGCATCTATACAGGCATCACTGATACCCTTTAGAAATAGTAGTTTTTGAGAGTCCTCATTGAGAGTATGGTTTGAGTTCCTCTTTAGTGAAAACAAGAATCTAGAAATATAATCTTCCAGACTTTCATCATCCTTCTGCTGAATTCAAAATATGTCATCACTTTTGCTGGCACTCTTACAATATTCCTTATACTTTTCAAGGAATTTCGTCTGCATGACCTCCCAACTATTGACGACACCACTTCCTAGACTCATGAACCATCTGAGAGCTCCTTCCTTCAAGGTGGAAGGAAATAACTTTAGTTTATGAGCATTTGTGTTGTAGTCATAACTGCGACAGAGGACATCAAATTCAAACAGAAAGGTTTCTGGATCCTCTGTGACTAGGCCATAAAACTTTGGAAGTGAAGAAGAGGGAATATTTTTAAGATTGTTAGTATCTCCCTGAGGAACAATAGGAAACTCAAATGCAGGAGGTGGATTATTTGCCATGTTTGGTTGCTGGAATAACAAAGCGAATGGATTTTCCTCAAGTTCGATGTCAGCTGGGTCAAATGGTAGTTCAATAAACAGATTTTCAGGGAGGAACCTTCCCAGGGCGTCTCTTCTTCTTCTATGCATGCAATATGATGAATAGTGGCTTGACGGATTTAGAAAATTTTACCAACAAGCTAAACTAATGCTAAAAATGACTTCTGATAAACTCCTAGCTAGACGCCATCCCCGGCAGCGGTGCCAAAAATGGTCGCACCCACAAAAGGATATGAAAATCATAGTAAAACCTTTCCTAGAAATTGGGCATTCTATCAGGTGACCAATATCTCTCTCCGTAGATGTTCATTTACTTGTCAAACCAGGGGACGTATACTTTAAATGGCGCAGTAAAATATATGCACTAGGAACTCATTTTGGTCAAATCTTAGCAGAAATACATACTGGAAAGAAATTCTACCTACGCTACAGGAAGGTAATGCAAAGCTCTTTAACTCAAGTATGATTTGATTAAAACAGAAATCATGGTAACTACAACTGAAATACAAACTATGAACTGGCCTTATGCTGTAGGAACAGGCACAGTGATGGATTCCTTATGCTGCAGGAGCAATGTAAAGCTGAGTTTGTATAAAAAATTTAAAGATGAAAGCAAACTGAAGCTTTAACAAGAAAGAACAACTAACTAACTACCTACAGATACCTACTAAGTGGACCCCCTTAGCAAGCATCTCCTGATTATGTAGATGCTAAACACAGAACTTCATTGAACTTTATTCATAAAAACAGAATGATATACATTGTCTTGTTGATGTGGAAACTAACAACAAACTCTGTCTCTGGTTAAACAGATTCTATCTTTCATTATCATATTGATTCTTACATGATAACTACTATTCTGATTCTATCTTACTCTATCTATATCTCCCTCTCTTCTCTCTCGCGCAGGAGGAGAGCTTTATTTCAAAACAGGAGAGCAGCTAACTAGCTAACTCCATCAAAGAAAGACGTGGGAGTAAAATATATCCCTGAGTCAAGGAACAAACTTCATAAATGAATTTATGCGTTCAACCCGATCCAAAGAGAATCTAGCACTCCACTCTTTCCCAATTAATTGCCATTAAAATTCTTTCCCATGGTTTCGGTCACAGAGTCTTCACCGGAGCTCCCTCAAAGTCGTGCAGGAAATGGACTTTACTGCAAGGCCAAGATCGGCTGCGCTTGACTCGATCGTTCTTCAACAACCTGCGAAACAAAAGGTAATAGGCAACAGAAAAAGGTGTATGACACATACACGATATCTATTCATTAATCACACATTTAAATTCACTTCATCATTCAAAAACTGTATACGATATATCAGTCATTTTAGGGAGTCAACGGGGCAATAAATGCAATCAAGTCAACACAAAGAGGTGCAGGAATATAAAAATATCTTGCTACAGGATATCCCAAAAAGGTTTCAACAAAGTCTGAACATTCATGAAATAACAAAAGCAAAGGCATTTAAAATTTTATCATAACATCCAAATTATGAGCATATTTTAAGCTCATCACCAAGCTTGTTAGAGCTTACCTAGTTAAGGTATTTCACTTCTCCTATAATTGTTAGAAAACAAAATGTTTTCTTGATCTATCTGAATAGCATTACATTTTCTTGATCGAATCCTTTTAAGCTTCAATCTACCTTTACTCAAAGTGCAGATCCATTCACTAGTTAGGCAACTACACACTCAACAAGTTTCTGCCAATCTTGCCAATAAATTTTACAAACAACTTCATCGACCTTAAATATAAATCAATTAGGTTGGTAACACAATAAAAACCTAATTCTCATCATGAAGATTACAAAAAATTTGGTACAATCTTGGCCGTTAGAAATCATAACAATCTTGTCACATTCTTCAAGAAAATTGCAACCTCTCCATGATCACCGCTTCATCGGACTTTGTAACTCATCACACATTGTGCATTAGATGCAATTGACTTTTCTCCTTCCCTAGACAATAAAAAAATGTGCCAAAAAAATTTGAACTTATCCTCATACACCGATCACATGTGTCTCCATCATTACCACTCATTGAATAATAAACCAACAAACTTGATCGGTTAGGGTATAACAACTGACAAGGTTTACCGGTTACATTGCATAGAAAGGTTTAATCCTTTACACTAATTTACCGGTTCAACTCACAAACTTAACATACCTGTTTACAACATCTTACACAAATCTCTTCCTACCGGTTACTAGCCAATATAAAAAACAAAAATCAACAATAACATGAATACCATTACCACTTCAATTGGCATCAATGATAACATATCATTAATGCAATCTATATGCAAAATTTCAACAATCTCCCCCTTTGGCATTTTTGGCAATACAAATATCAATGCCTCTGATTGTTGCTAAGATTGGTGATTAAGAATTATGGTTTGTTTTACCAAGTATTCACCTTGCTCTGTTTGTCTTCAGCCTGCCATTGGTTCACCTAATTTGACACATAATTTATCTCCTCAATCACATAATTCTTCTCCCCCTTTGACAACAATGCCAAAGTGAAAGTAAAAATATGTAATTCTTCTGTCACTGTGCATCAACAACATACTACAACTTGATGCCCCCCCTATGGAATACATCCACGTCTTCATCAATCCATGTAATATTCTACAAGTAATTTAGGGACTCATGCAATCAACATCATGCTCAACTAACTTCATGAAGATGGACAACCCCCAATTGACTTCTAAGATACTCAAAATCTTAGGCAGAGGTTTGGTAAAGATATCTGCAAGCTGCTCTTTGATAGAAACATGCTCCAAGACAACATCTTTAGTTTTAACTTTTTCCCTCAAGAAGTGATACTTCAATTCAATGTGCTTAGTCGTTGCCTACAAAGTAGGCTTTTTTGAAATTGTTATTGCACTTTTATTATCACACAAAATATTTATTGGTTTTGATGTTTTCATCTTAAAACCTTCCGAAATGTGCCTCATCCAAATAGATTGTGTGGAATTCATATAAGGTGCTACATACTCAACTTCAGTAGTAGATTGTGAAGTACAACTCTGCATTTTACTACTCCATGAAACTAGCCTTCCTCCTAGAAAGAATTCTCCACCGGTAGTACTCTTTCAGTCATCAATATTTCCTTCCCAATCAACATTCGTGTATGCCTTCAAATCAAAATTTATACCATATGGATACCATAACCCATAGTCAATAGTACCTTTTAGATATCAAAAATTCTCTTGGTTGCCATTAGATGTTCTTCCTTTAGATTCTTCTGAAATCTAGCAACAGTACCAACTGCATGGAAAATATCTAGTTGACTGTGAACAACATAGTGTAATTTGTCAATCATTAACCTGTATTCCTTTTCATCTACAGACTTAGATGCATCTTCCTTGGATAACTTACAATGTGTAACCATTGGGGTTCCAACTGGTTTACAGTCACTCATACCAAAAGTATTCAAAACCTCTTTCACATACTTAGATTGAGTAATGAAAATACCATTCAAGTCATTTGTTGTATTTGCAAGCCTATGAAATTTTTTATTTCCCCTACTAATGACATCTCAAACTCATTCTTCATTTCATCTACACAAACTATTTCTCATGTCATCAACAAATACTTCACTGACTAGTATTTCATCTCCTTCAGACTAGAGATAAATGTTGTTGTCATCACTGGTTCTACCAAAGCCTATCTTCATCAGATGTGTATGAAGTCATTCAGACTATGCTCTGGGTGCCTGCTTTAATCCATACAAAGTTTTATGCAATTTGTATACTATGTCTTCCTCATCTATCAATGCATAACCATCGGGCTGCTCTATATAAACCTCTTGTTTCAATACCCCATTCAAAAATGTAGACTTAACATCCATCTAGTATACCTTGAAGTTCTTATGAGCTGCAAATGCAAGTAAAGTTCTGACACCTTCCAATCTTGCTACTAGTGCAAAAGTTTCTCCATAATCTTCTCCTTCTTCTTGCACATAACCTTTGCAGACTAATCTTGCCTTATTGCAAACTACAACACCATCTTCATTTAGCTTATTTCTAAACACCCATTTAGTACCTATAACATTATTTTTTACTGGTTGGGGTACCAGGGTCCAAGTGTTATTCTTCTCAATTTGATCCAATTCCTCCTCCATAGCTTTAACCCAGTGATCATCACCAAATGCCTCCTTAGCACTTCTAGGTTCAAAGGTGGAGATCATGCAAGATTTCTCTGTTATTCTCCTTCTAGTCAGTACTCCAGCATCCTTATCCCCAATAATCTATTCAGGACTATGATTCAATCTCACATACCTAGGAATAACATGACCATTCTCTTTCGGTTCCTGATTTAATAGTTTCAGGTTCCAAAATCAAAATGCAAGGATCTTCATCCTTTTTCTCAGAACTGGTTTCTTCTAAGACTTCAGGACATTCATCTACATGAACATCAACAATCTCAAAAATTCTCTATGTCTGGTTGTTGAATCACCTCTTTTAATAAAACAATTGCTTCCAAATATCTTAAAATAGCTAACATCAGGTGATATCCCATACTAGTATTAATAAGGGGTCTAGTCCTTACCTCTTTTCACCAAAACTTGGTTCATTGTGTAGACATCTATGCTTAGAGATTCTTTCCAAAAAAAAATATCTACACCTCCTTGTATCAACATAGTCCTAGCAGCTTCAAACACTGATCAGTTGTTTCTCTCTGCTATACCATTCTATTGTGGTATCCTTGGTGCAGAAAGCTTCTGCTTGATACCGTTCTCATCACAATACTTAGTGAATTATTCAAAAGTAAATTCACCTCCTTGATCTATTCTTAGACATTTAATATTTTTGCCACTCTCTTTCTCAGCTAAGGCCCCAAATGCCTTGAATTTACCAAAAGATTCATTCTTATCCTTCAACAATGTGACCCACGTCATCCTTGAACAATCATTAGTGAATATCATGAAATATATGTCACCTTGAATGCTTCTTGTTCTTATTGGTCCACATAGATCTGTATGAACCAAATCAAACAAGTTCTCTATTGAGAAGGACTTTCTCTTGAAAGTTGAAGAAGACATCTTTCCTAACTGACATTCTTTACAAAGAGCATTCACCAGTTTTTCTAGTTGAGGCAGACCTCTTACTATCAAAATTTATATGACCAAATATCCTATTCCAAATCCCACTATCATCTTTTTTTTCAATCAAATAGTTTCTAAATTTAGGATTAAGATGAAATAGATTACCTCTGGTCTATTTCCCAGTTGCAATCAATTCACCTTTGTTGTCAAAAATTTTGCACATACCATTTCTAAACTCTAGTGGATATCCTTTATCATTAAGTTGTGCCACACTCAAAAGATTGTGCTTTAGGCCTTCAACCCAATAGACATCATCAACACTACTATTCCCATTAAGAGAAATAACTCCCTTACCTTTAACCATATAGGGTGAGTCATTGCCAAATCTGACAACACTGCCATCAAATTCCTTCAAGGAAAGAATTTTTCTCCGGTCACCTGTCATGTGATGTGAACAACCACTAACAATGATCCAATCATCAGGGTTATCCATCTTGGATACTAGTGCCTTCTGATCTGATATTTCTTGCTTAATAGCTACAAACATAATATCTTCACTAGCATCATCATCAGATTCTTCATCAGTAATACCACTGTCAATAGCTACAAGACAATCTCTCTTTCCTTTACCCTTATGCTTCTTAAATTTATCTCTCTTGTACTCATTTTCACCATTAGGGAAATTAGCTTCTATATGACCAATCTTGTTACATGCAAAATATTTTAAAGATAGCTTACCTCTATATTTACTAGTGCCTCTAGGCAGTCGTTTTGCCAACAATGCTTCAAGTTCCACTAAGTTGTCTTCATCATCAGCATCTCTACTGGATCTAGATTTATATCCATGGTCGGTATCTCTACTTCTTCTTGCAGATGGGTTAGAGACAAAAGCTCTGAATGCAGATTCTAATTTTTGTACACTACTATCATAGCCATTTAATTCAAAGGAAGTACGTTTGTCAATAATAGAGTCAAGAGTTACCTTTGTCTTGTCAATGGATTTCAGCTCCTGAATATCTGCAACTCAGATAGCATAGACCGGTAGCAGGGTTCTCAGTACCTTACTAATCACTGTGGCATCTTCCACTTTTCCTCCTACACTCTTTATTTCACCAAGTATCTCTTTTATCCTTTGACCATAATTATGAATATTCTCACCTTCAAACATTCTTACATCATCAAACTTTCCTCTTAGACTCTCCTCTTTAGCAATCTTAACATGTTCATCACCGCTATAAATCTCTTCAAGTTTTTTCCATACTTCATATGCAGTTTCATGGTCATGAACATCTACATATTTAGCATCAGACATGGAACTAATAATAGCCTCTAATTCTTGATGATTTTCTTGTTGTTCTTTCTTCTGATCATTAGTGAGGGTTCTAGTCGGTGTAATATACTTAGTTTCTATATGATGCCAATATTGACTGCCAAGACTCTTAATGTAAATCTTCATTCTATCACTCCATATTCTATTGTTATCTTTGTTGAACTTCGGACCTTCTTTCTTCATCATGATCGACAAGATCTTTTCCTCTAGATGTTAGGCTTTTAGATTAAAGATGACGTGAGACGCTCTGATACCAATTGATGGTATGATGAAAGAATAAGTATCTGGTAGAATACTAAGAGGGGGGGGCGTGAATCAGTATACTAAAAAAATGATACAAATTTTCCAAACTCAAATTCAATCACACAAAGTAAACATATCACAGTCAAGATCAATATTCATAAGAATATTTGACATCAACTAGTTTGACTGTTATGACAACTTAACATTAAACAACTCCAATCTTGTAAACATCAACAATGCTTAATCATATCTAAACATATTCATCTCTCAATGCTTCTAGTTATCATGCCTTCTCACAAGTTAATCAAATCAAAAATAAGATCATAACCACAAAAACATTCACCATTTGACACAAATGTTTATACGTGGAAAACCCAAATAGGTAAAAACCATGGTGAGATGAGACTCACAAGGATAGCTATTTGAACTCTTCTGATGTTTTCCCTTTTAGGAGCCAAGCTTGTTAAGAACTAATTCCGGTTAGGAATCACCTGGTTAAGGGATTTACAAATATGCCTTGATGAAAAGCACAATACATTGTTAGGAGTAACCTCGCCAGAGGATTTAAGAATCCAAGCTAATGGACCACCTTATTAGAGGATTTAATAAGTAACGAAGCTTGTTAGAGCTTACCCGGTTAAGGGATTTCACTTCTGCTATAATTGTTAGAAAATAACAGGTTTTCTTGATCTGTTTGAATAGCACTATATTTGCTTGATTAGATCCTTTTAAGCTTCAATCTACCTTTACTCAAAGTGCAGATCCATTCACCTGTTAGGCAACTACACACTCAATGGGTTTCTGCCAATCTTGTCAACAACTTTTACAAAAACCTTCATCGACCTTAAATACAAATCAATAAGGTTGGTAACATAATAGAAAACCTAATTCTAATCATCAAGATTACAAACAAGTCAGTACAATCTTGACCATTATAAATCATAACAATCTCTTCACATTCTTCAAGAAAATTCCACCCGCTCCATGATCACTGCTTCATTTGACTTTGTAACTCATCACGCGTTGTGCAGTAGATGCAATCCACTTTGCTCCTTCCCTAGACAACAAACAAACACGCCAAAACAATATGAACTTATCCTTATACAATGATCACATGTGTCTCCATCATTACCACTCATTAGATAATAAACCAACAAACTTGATCAGTTAGGGTTTAACAACTGATAGGGTTTACCTATTACATTACATAGAAAGGTTGAACCCTTTACACCAGTTTACTGGTTCAACTCACAAACTTAACATACCAGTTTACAACATCTTCCACAAATCTCTTCCTACCGGTTACTAGCCAATATCAAAAACAACAATATTAGCAATAACATGAATACCGTTACTGGTTGAATTGATATCAATGACAACATATCATTAATGCAATCTATATAAAAAATGCCAACAATTTATATTGTAGGTTTAAAAGGTACCATTCTCAAACTTTGGCTATAATCAACCATTTTAGGCACTTTTTAAAGATGAATTTTCTTTCTATAACTTCTCTCCCCTTTATTATTCAGTTGTGGTGGCCTAGTGAAAACATAATGTGTTATCCCTTCATCATGGATTTTCCCTCACATGACAATCATCAATGCACTACCAAAATAAAAAATATTGAAACCCCTACTCAGTCTTAGAAGGGGGAGAGTGTTGTTGCTATTATGGATGAGGAAGTCATTTAAAATGACACTTCTTCCTCTTGGTTCACTTCCTTTGAATGGAACCTTGATGATTCCCTTCCTAATGCATCTAGGTCAGCCACCAATCCTTTTTCATTGGTCTGAGTCTCCCCTCCTCATTCCCTTATTTTTTATTTCAAAGAGCTTGGTTTAGAAGAGATTTATAATAAGATGAATGAGTTATGCTTTTTATATAATAAATTTAATGAGATCATTAAATGGCTATTGGCTCAATTACCTACTATGAAAGATAATATCAATAAGCTAGAGGCTATGGCTAAAGAAGTTGCTAGGTCTATGGATGGGTCCTTTGAGGATAAAGATGAGGTGGTGTGGGATATGGATAATGATCTCATCGAGAGACTCAATAAATGGGAATCCTTGGAAGAAGATGTTAATTCTCTTAAAGTGATAAAGCAAGAATATGGAGAGGTCTATCTTTGTTCTTAAGGATATTGAAGATGCACTAAAGAATAATTTGGATGAGATTGTTTCCTTTATCAAGTATTTGGTTAATATGACAAAGGCATTGATGCGGGTTCTGTAGTAGGAGCTAGATAGGGAACATTCCAAGAGAAAGAGGTCTATTGAGATTGGTGCTAGAATTTTGGAGTTGTCTAGTAAAAAAGATTATGAAATGGTGATTTCATAGTTGTTACTTTTTCCAAGGAGGTCACTAAATTAAAAAGGCTCTCTTTTTGGGATAATCTTAATATACTTAGCCACGAATGAAAAGTTGTGAGATCCCCTAGTTTGTAAGAAAATCTATTTGTGTCTCCGGGGGGATATTTTTTTTGTTTCGGTTCTCAGCCCAATTTTTGGTTTTTGTCTTGTTCTATCTTTTTTGCTTGTCCTAGGCCTTAGTGTTGGTCTATCTCATAGCTTGTGAGACCCCTCTTTTATACTGGTAGGTTGCTATGTAAGGGTTCAAGCCCTTTCCCAGTTTAATTGATCAAAACAACATAATGTAAATATTGCCAATCTAATCATTAACCAAAAAAATTAGATCAATCAAAACTATAAATGCTCAACCATAAATTGAAAACCATTAACTATGAACAATAAGCCATATCAAGACATAGTTGAGTTGTAATTGATGTTGAGAGGCGTTCTATAATGGAAATAAAAATCACTTAATTGTTATCTTAAATTTGATATCTATTTTTGACAAAAAGATACTATTATCTCTTTTTTCATCAAAACACCATGTATTGTATATTTGTCTTATTTTTTCTCATTCATTAAAATTTGGAAGAAATTTAAATGTTTTAAACTAGACTCTATTTTTTTCACATTCAAAATATTTTTTAAGTTATTTTTATTAGTTCCCAAAGTATTGAGGGGGTATATGTCTCTTTTTATTTAATTTTTCAGGATGTATCGAAATTAAAATTCTAGTAAAAACTTATGTATTCATTGAAATATTAGAAAACAATCAAGCATAAAATGCATGGTGTGAGCTAGTTTTTCATTAAAGAGATTTTTGAAATATAAAAAATGTTAATATTTAAAAAAGGGGTCCATACTAGATGCAATGATATATTTTTACTTGTAAAAAATCAAAGCACTTTTTATGGTATTTGAACCCCTTGATCTCACCATTACAAAACATATTAGTTGATAAAGAAGTTCTAGAGAAATACAACTCTTGATATTATTGTACATCTCAAATTGTGTGCATAACTATCCTCAATTTCTTATCAAAGATTGTTTTTTTTTAAATGGCTATTTAAGACTCTCTTTTGGTCCCTTATTTCCATGCCCATACCCTTTTACAATATTTAACATTTATGCCAATGTTATGGTATCCCCCTTGGCAATTCTCTAATGAGGTGGTAACTTCCAAAACTAAAAATAATAATAAAAAATAGGGCTGCTTGTAGTACATACATAATGTCCTTGCATCAAACTCCTAGGGTTTTAAAAATGTGAGTGATTTCTCTTTATCAATATTATTCAATTACAATTCATATACTTTGATGCTACAAGTTATCTTGTAGTTGAATGTCTTGCATTCTTCTTTTCACTTTTGTTCTTTAAACACAAGTTACTTATTTTTTTACTCTTCTTCATATATCCTATATACTTGTTATAGTCAATGATCATGATTTTATTTGTTCCCCTTTATCACATGCATATGATAAACAATTGATCATAATTGTCTTCAATTTAGCCAAAATATTAAGTAAAATTTCTTCCTCATCCATTCTTGATTCACCTTACTTTACACCACATTATTTTATAATGGTTTATGATATTAAAACTACCAAATAGTTTCTCCTCTTGGTTACCTTTTCCCTTTTATGCAACATTGCACATAGCTCTGTATATTAATTACAAACATTGAACTTCCTTTTTCTATTATTTAATCTATATCACTTCCTAGACTATAGTAGTTTTATCACAATGAATTATTTCCTTACGATAAATTTTTAATTTATTTCTCCTTTATTCAACTCCATTTAGCACTTCATTTCTTATACATTTCTTCTCTATGTATTTTCTTAGTTTCTATAACACATCCCTTCAACCTAAAATCATTTTCTTGACTTAATATTGAATGCATTATAAACTTAAACAACCTATCTATTAAATCTAATTTCTCACCAATAACTTTTGTTGCATCACTACACGTGTTAGTGTCCTCCAAATTGAGCACCTTTTTCTGAATGTGTGCCCCCCTAAATTTAACATGTGTTCACAATTCTCATCATTGCATTCTTCCAACCATAGGTTTTCCATTGTTGAAACAACAACTTGCATTTTTATTTTGCTCTTCCCCAACCTATTCAAGTTTTACCAATCAAATTTTCTATATTGGAAAGTCCATTTCTAATATAGCGTATCTTGTCTACCTATAGCATCATCCCACCATCACACTTTCCCCTTACTTCTACCACTTCTTTTTTAGCATATTATAATTATTTTTAAAACCTTATACAAATCATCATGCATCCTCTCCTCTTTTTCCTCAACACTTAGTAGTTCTTTATTTCTTATTGTATCTACTTGAAACATTATCCTTATGGCATTTTTCTTACCCTTATAAATTCCATCAACTATAAATATGATTTCATTACCACTCACTACTCCCACTTGTAGCACAATGGAGGTCCAATTATCAACATGTCAATCTTCATAGTTCGCTTCATTTATTACATGCACTTGGAATCTTCTTAACTCTAAACTCCACTCAAACATAATCTATTATCAAAATTTCTATAGTTCTTTTGTAATCTTACTAGTATCAACATCATTCTATGATTTTCTACCACTCCAACTTGTAGCACCTTTGTAACTACATAAAATTCATTTAGATATTGATGATTTCATTTTTCATTTGTTACACCTCCTTCTATCATCTTTTGCATCATATCTAAACCCTATTCTCTTTGTTTCACTCATTCGTAAGAAAATTTATGCACCATTCATCATGTCTATATTGCTCTTTTGTAACTTCCTCATGAAACTCTTTCTTGGCTTTCTCCTCAAGTGGAAAGATCTATTGGAAAATACCAGCAACTTGTATAATTTCCTTGGTTGTTACTTCTCTTTCATGCTCCTCTATCTGCATAATTATCTACTCTTTTTTGTCAAATATCTCTCCATCCTTAAGTTTACACACTAGCATCTATATTCCTTATTCCTATTGGCAAGTCTCTCTTGAAACCTCATCCTCCGTCACAAGTATCTCTTCCTCCTCTTTATAACATGAATGTAGACCTACAAATAAAAAAAAAATGTTAGTTAAAAATTGATGCTCATTCTTCCCCTCTTTACTTATCTCTAACATGGTTATCCACTTATCTAATTACATCTCATGGGTAGCCTTTTCCTTTGTTTTAGTTGTTACACCAACATCTTGTAACTTGTTGGATGCATTATCTTATTTGTACTCATCCACATGGCCTCTCTCCTCCTTATTTCTCAATTGTCCATGAGGTCTTATATGGGTTGCACAGGACCCAACTCTTCACTTCTAGGCTACTCACTCTTCCTACTCATAGCCTCTTAAGGCAATCTTATCTACCCTCTTGTACTATATTTTATTAGGTTTCTTCTTTGCCCCCTTTCCTAGGATGAATAACATACATAATTTCTTCTTCTCTTTAAGGTTTTTGATCTTGTATCAATCTCATTCAAGCGCTTTAGCATAGCTTAAACTTTTAAAAAGTTTAATGCTAAAATGTCAATAATTTTTTCATCCCCATTGCCACTATATTCCCTTTTATAGGCATGAGTTCTTCTCTTGCTACCTTTAGAGACACCCAATCTCTTGTGTATTCTATTTGTAGTTGTAACTACACGATTTTCTTTCCTCCTATACTATTGTTATGTTGTTATTTTTCATATTTCATTTGGGAGAAATGGAAAATAATTAAAATCTTTGAAGTGATGAGACATTAGCATAATGGTTGGTACAACACTGTATAAAGAAAAATAAGAATATTTTTTTCTTCAAACAATTTTTGAATTTAAAAAAAAATTAACTTTTCTCTAAATATTTTGACAAATTTTCAACCAACCTATCCAGCTATTACAACATGAATTTAGACAAAAAGTAATATTAACTCAATTTATCTTAAATACGTACCAATTTTTTAATAGATATACAAGCAATAAAACCTTATCACATTTTCAACTAATTGAATCTATACACTCTTAAATAGTTTATATTCTTCTATGAACTTAAAATATACAAATTGTTTCTTTTTCTTTGTGAAACAACATTGATAAATATCTCCAAATATCAATATGTTTTTATGAGGTAATTACATGGGGGAACTGCTGAAGGGAAACAATTCTAAGAGCCATGAATAAGGGAGAGTGTCAAGGTTAGAAGTCTTTTCCATTCTATCAAATTTCCAACAAAACCTTCACTTAAACTTAAGTTTATTACACTCAAGATTAACCCCTTTCTCAATGGAAAAAAAACTATAATTTTTTTTTTTTTAACTGATCTAAAATACAAAGAACATGAGTTATTGTATATTCAATAAACTTAGAGAATCATAATAAAGATTTTTTTTAAAAAATAATCTTTTAAATATCTTCTCTCTTATTTTTTTAATTCTTAACTCTCTTCATGCAATTAAGAACAATGGTATAAGAAGGTTGTCAATTGTTATATTTCATTTGTGAAAAAAGAAAAAATAATTAAAATCTTTGAAGTGATGGGGCATTAACACAATGGTTGGTATGACATTAGGTACAAAAAAATAATATTAGTTGTTTTGTTTAAACAATTTTAGATTTAGAAAAAAAAAAAAAAAAAAAGGTTTCTTGTAAATTTTTTGTCAATTTTTTAACCATCCTACCAAACAATTATAACATGAACTTAAATAATAATTAATATTAACTCAATCTAAAATACCCACCTATTGTTTAACAAAAATACAAGCAATACAACCTGATCACCTTTTTTTTAATTGCTATGATACTAAAGTAAAGATTGAAAAAACACTTAAATTAAGACAATGACAATTTTTTACATTGTAATAACAAAAATAAACATAATAAACATAATCTTTATTTCTCAAACATTATAAAATATATTATTATCTGAATTAATATAACCAAAAGATAATTTCCAATATAACCCAGATTAATATTTTGAATCTTAAAGTCTTTAGAAAACTTTATTAAAGGCACAGATTAAACAAAATGGAAACAAATTAATCAAATTGCTTCAGAAAACTGTCCATATATTTTTGGTTTAGAATAGATAACAGAATACGGCAAAGGATAAAATCTAAGAAGAAAGAGCACATAGATTTCATTCATTCGAGAGAACAGAATATAAAATAATATTGGGGCAGGGCAAATAATATGGACATACAATCCAGGAACCCTAAAAGCCAAGAAGAAAACCTATAAACCCTAAAGGTCGTGGGCAAAAGCTTAGTTGCATTGATAAACATTTGCTCACATTGAACATATGCGGATAAACTTCTGGCCATACATAAAGCTTCCCTGCATCTACTTCTATCGAATTTATATGGCTGAAATAGCCCTCAATTTTCTGAATTACCCAAATTTTATAACCACAAAATTTTATAACCATACTACTATAACCACAAAATTTTATATTTTGAATCTGAAACATTTCTATTATAACCACAAAATTTTATATTTTGAATCTGAACGCTTTTTAAGACTTGTTATTGAAGAAAGATCCCATAGATTTCATTCATTCGAGAGAACAGAAAATAAAATAACCTAGCTTGGCTACGACCTCCAAACCATCTTTGGTCTTTTATAGGACCACTCACCACAGTCCAATAGCTGGCAGGCCTGATTTTCCAACAGAGTTATTAGAAATAAAATGAAGTCGATAAAGAATATAGTTCACACAGCAGAACAGGTCAGTAATGGCCGGTTTGTACATCTTCTAGACACTAAATTAGCAGCTACATATCATTAACCATAAGGCATGGCAAGAGGTTTGCAAGCCACAAACAGGGCATATCACACCGGATATATCAATTCTCCAAACCCCAGACCCATTTCAGAATGGAATTCACTTTTCTCTTTAAATGGCTTCATCGAATGAGTTACAGCTGTTGAGAAAATGAGTAGAATGTGGTAATATGAGATTACCTTGGTGCACGGCAAAGAATATGGACATACAATCCAGGAACCCTAAAAGCCAAGAAGGACATTGATAGACATTGATACGCATTTCCTCACATTGAACAATTGATAGACATTGATACGGATAAACTTCTGGCCATACATAGCCCTCAATTTTCTGAATTACACAAATATAATCCCCACAGCACAAATCACACTAGAAGGCAGATAATGGGGCGATGCAAGTGATGCTGAATATAATATTAAATAAGAAAAAGAAAAATAGTTGCTCCCTTTAAACAATTTTAGGAATTTTTTAAAATTATTTTTATCTTAATATTTTTACAAAGTTTCAGCCAGTTTATTAAGCTATAACAATATGAACTGAAACAAAATCAATATTAGCAGATATACAAACAATATAACTTCTTCATTCTTTGCAATTTTTTGTTAACTTCTAAAATCAACAAATACATATAAAATAAGATCTAAAATTAGCAAATATATATAAAATAAGATAAGAGCACATTCTTACATTCTAAGGACATAAAGCACATATTCTTTACTTTGCAGAACTTGATAAAATATACTACAATACAAGAAAAGATATCATGATGTTGGGGATGGGCACATCAAGTTTGATCCAGAGAAAAACACCTATCAGGTAATTGTTATTATAGCAAATCTTTATCTTCTCCAGACAAGTAGATTAGTTGTTTTGATTTATAGATCTGCAGAACAGAGATGGGAAATTAGAGACACTCAGTTAGGGCAAAGAGTTCGGGAATACAAGACAATTAGCTTTTTTTCAAGCATTTTAATGCAGAACTAAAAAATTTACTGGTTTTCTGAAGATGCCGCAGATGTGGGTATTTATTATCTGAATGGAGAAGGCAATATCAAGTTTCTTCATATTTGGGGATGCAATGTCTAACGCACCAGAGTTTGAGAATTGTTATGTACAAGGACATAATGATAATGGTTTGTAAAGCTGAATCAATGGAACTCCCACTATATTCACATACTTCGATTTTTTATGAGTTTGATGAGATTGGCTTGTAGTGGAAATCTGAAACTGCTTTATGTTCAGATGTCCAATGCATGCCAAGCTCAACAATCTCATAAACATTCAAAACATGTACATATGCTGGGAGATCCATTAGTTTGCTTTTACAAACCATTGTCATTATTCCCTTACGCATATCGATTCCCAAGATCTGGTGCAGCTGCATTACACTGGCATTCCCAAAGTACAAAGAAAGTTGCTGCTGCAATCTCCATTCAGATCAGTACCCACATCTGCCCCATTTAAAAAAAACCAGTACATTTTCTGTCATGCACAAGAATGCTTGGAAAAAAAACTAATTATCTTACTTCCTTTTACTATTTGATCCAAGTGAACATCTCTGCTTTTCCTTCTCCCTTCTACAGATCTATAAAAAAAACAACCATTTCTGAGAAGATAGAGACATCAAATTATTACATTTACCCGATAAGTCCTTTCGTTTGAATCAAACCTGAGTTGCGCACCCACATCATCATGATATCTTTCCATTTTGAGCCACTGCATCTCCGTAGCCCTCTACACCGTTTCTTGGTCTAGCCACTGATTCTCTCCTGGACTTCTTCATCTCTTGTGAGGTGCGTCTAACAAATCCCTGTAGTTAAATAGAATTAAAACTTGCATTGCAAGAAACTTTAGGGTTTTTCCGAAAACGTGGGGTGTTAATTCTTTTGGAACCGTGCATTATTTTCATCCAAAATTTGACTTCTCTTGAGAATTTGGCTTTGGACGGTTCGTAGTGTTTTATCCATTGCTGAGCAGCATTTTGTCCCAATGCCAGCCCAGGATGGGAAAAACGGAGAAACTCGCGGGTTTCCAATGTTTGGTTAGTTATGATTTTATGAGTTCCGCGTCCACTAGAGATTGCTTCTCTAGTGGAGCTAGGTCTTCAACCCTTTACAAATTAGAACATCATCCATGCATAACAAATAATGGAAGATCTATATTTTTATATATATATATTTATATGATTAGTTTTTTTACAACATAATTTAAATCTTTAGAATTTATAATAATATTTTTTTAAATTAATTTAAATATTTAATTTTTAAAATTGTAGACTATCTTATTATTCAAAACTAATTTTAATATTTGATCTTACATTGCATGTTTGGAACATTTTAAAAATAAATTTTAAGGCTTATCTGACATCACTGGAAGCCTACTTTCGCGAAAATATCTCTTATGATGTCAGAGCCTACTTTCAGGAAGACATTGCTTATGATGTCAGAGCCTACTTTCAAGAAGACATTGCTTATGAGGTCAGAGCCTACTTTTAAGAAGGCATTGCTTATGATGTCAGAGATTACTTCGGGAAGACATTGCTTATGATGTCAGAGCCTACTTGGGGAAGACATTGCTTATGATGTCAGAGCATACTTTTAGGGAACATCGCTTATGATGTTAGAGCCTGCTTTTGGAAGACACGACTTATGATGTGAAGAGCTTGTACTCGGGTAGACTTGATCCCTAGTGGATTCATTAAAAAAAAAATCTAGGTCACCTTTTGAAACCAAGGGCCCATTGACTAAAGTAATTTTAACATTTAAACTTAGAATGCACATGTGGACTCTCTCATTTTTTTTATGTTGTGAAGCTCCCTATTATTCAAAACTCATTTAAACATTTAATTGTAGGATGGACATGTCATATTTAATGTTGTAGCCTATCTAGTTATTTAAAGTAAATTTTAATACTTAATCTTAGAATGTACTGTGGACTATCTCATTATTACTACTTGTGTTAGCTAGTACTATTGCAATCACTTTTTATTAACTAAAAAAATTATTTTAACCAATTAGAATGTATTATTTTTTTATATTTCATTATTAAATTAATTTTTTGTATAGTATATATGCATATTTTTAAGTTTTAAAATTGGCAAAAATAATTTGTGGCTATTTGATTGGCCAAAACAATTAGATCCTAAGTGAATTTCATGGATCTACTACCAATGTGTAGTTTTTTGGGCAAACACTATTGATGCAAAGTTAAATGAATGAGTATAACTCACAATGGGAAATTTTTCTTAATTCCTAGTTTGATTGGTCTCTTGTGCATTGAAGTGGATATATACTTGCATTTGAGTGTTTAGAATAACATATCATTGTATTATATTACATAATATACTATTATTATTTTTTAAATAAATATTTTAATATAGAACTTTATTATTTATTTTGATAATTATAATTTATTATAGTCCAATTATTTTTTCTTTTAAACATAAAAAAATTGATATGTAAAACATGCAATAAAAAAATTTGAAAATAAATAACATATAATTAATATAAATATAATTTGATTAAAATATTAAATTAAATATTATATATTATTATTATTTACTAGGAAAAAAATGGAGAGCAAAAAAGTAGAAGATCTTGTGAATCACCAAAAGGAAAAAAAAACATACGAATTTACAAAAGATAGAAGATGGAGTTTGTGAAACTATCAAAATGGGAGGAGGAAGAGGCAAACCACAAAGAAATGAGGAATGCTCAAGGTCAGAACACACTAGTTATGAAACAATTTATTTGATAGATGAAATCTCTATAGATCTGGAATCTCTAGAAGATTTGATAATCATTTGTAGGCTTATTGGGCCTAAAATAAATCATACAAAAATAGGGGTTTGTATATGTTGGGCGCATATAAAATTTCCATTCCATATGCATCCTTGTTTGAAGTAATGCTTATCTAATTCGCTGATCAAGAAATTTGCTTAAATTTTGCTCATATAATTCGGTCATGGTTAAGTTTGATTGCGTTGAACTTGAACCTTGAAATTGAACCTTTTTGGTTCAAGGTTCAAAGTTCAACAGGCATTATTTTGAATGTTTTTACTCCTGCGCGATTTTAAGCTTTACTAGCTCTTGTCGGCATTTTGCATTCTTTGAACCTTGAACTTGAACCTTTTTGGTTCAAGGTTCAAGGTTCAAGATTTGTCATGGTACTGCTATGTTGCGATGGTTTGACAAGGCTCAGAGTTTTATGTATTTACCACGTGGTGATGGCACGTACTTTTAGAACATGATAAACGACCACTGAGGAGAGGAATATTCTTTCTCCAATGATTTGAAATCTACCATTTATGGCAAGTATGTGTGAGGATCTGCTGTGTTAGAAGTGAAGTGACTTAATATTTACGGCATGCTTCAGTGCAATCATTTCAAAGTAAGGTCACACAAATGAGGAGTAATGAAGGAAGCTTTAGTAATGATTGGTAAGATTTTCTCGGCTTTAAAACTGAGTGGTTGTCTCGTCGGGGTTATTATTTTCTTGAGAAGATTTTGAGGAGTTTTCGAAGTGGGAGAAATAGGCTGTGATAGAGGTTTACAGAGGACAGAGGAAGGTATGTTCAACAACTTTCTAAATTGTTGCAGTTTGTTTTAAAGATCTGGGTATTCTGTTAGCTTCTTGTTTCTGTTTTCACTTTCCTTCTTTGTCTGGGATTAATTTGGGAAAACCATGAACTAAACATGAGGCCTGTTTCGCCCAAATTGATGAGCTCATCTTCCCTTGTAAGCTCTTTACTAGAGTTAGGTGATACAACATTGGTTCAGCTAGATTTAGATGTCTTTCTGGAGAGAGTTAAGAATTCAACCGCAAACCCCATGATGAGAGATGTAGCACAGAGCGGATTATTAGAAGCGGCCGCCTTTCCCATAGCTGCTCCTTGCTCTGAGCTAGTCTTAGAATGTATGAATCATTACGATAAGGGTAATAGATGCATAAGGAACAATGATGGTGAAGTCTTGTTGTCCATTAATAGATAGATAGTAATGGCAGCCATGGGTATTCCACACCAGGAACCCTTTGAAGATTGGACCATTGGTAAATCCTACAAAATTTTCTCTGAGAAAAAGCAATATTATAGAACTGTTATTGCATGGAATTGGCTCCTAAGATTCCAAAAAGGGGGCTCAAGGCTGCCGAGACCTCTAACCTGTGAACATTTAATTCTTGCAATCCGAGACTTGGTAATATTGTTGAGCAGGGTAAAGGGTAATTCCCACTCTTTTTACTGGGAGGACTAGATGTATTTCTTCCACTCTGGATGGAAGGTTGACCTTTGAATTACAGGGTAATTTGCATAGAAGAATGTCTATAGAAGCAGTTGAGCTTGTTAACATGTATGGCAGTTTCTTTATACAGTTCAGCCACTTCACTTATCTAAGAGTTGGAGGATTTAAAGGCGAACCCTTTAGACTTCCCAGGTACGTTTTAGACTCCTACATTTTGATCGAAGTTTCTAGACAACTTGCTTATGTCGCAAAAGATTATGGTGAAGACTCAGACACAAGTAGGATTTTTCCCATTGATTTAGGCCATTATAGCTATAGGTTAGTCTCTGATGCACTAAATCTTGAACTGGAATTTAAAAGGTTTCATTTGAAGACCTTTGTAAAAAGGGATAACTTTGATAGTAAGGGTTTTATTGGTCACTATGTGAAGAAGATGGTACCTGATCAGCATGTTCCTCAGATGGAGGATTATTGGGAGGGTTGCTAGGATGAATTTGAAGTACGGAGAAGGAGTTGGTCCACATTAACTTTGAAACAAATTCATGACATGAAATTGCCAATGGATACCTCAAGTGTCACCACCGATGAGGAAGACATACTTGATTCTGAGTTTATGAAGTGGGTCCATGATGAACCTCTTCCAGAAGTGGATTGGAGCAAGAAGATGGGGGATAGTATTTAGACACACACCTTCAGTGTAATTCGTAGGATGCAAAATTGGCTTAGTAGTTGCCGATTTCATCCGACACGAGCAACCAGTTCAAGAAGAGAAAGTGGGAAGAGGAGTATCACAAGTAAAACTTCTGTTTTGACTAATATTCCCATTTTTGATGCAGGAAAAGGATAGGCAAGGATTAAAGAAGAGAAACTTGACATCGGGGTTGAGCTTGCTATTGCTGGTCATGTTACCAGGTCAAGGTCCAAGAAGAGTTTCCAGCCGCTAACTTCTCATCTCATTCTGGATTTAGACATAGACAGGAAACACCGAGCAAGATGACATCCCCTATTTCCGAAGAAGACAAGGTTGCAATTGACATAGATACTATTTTCTAGGACCCACATACACTCGAAATCCAGTCTCATATAGATCATGGCACACCACCATCCTCAGTAGGCTTTCCACCCATGCCTTCAAAGGAACTAACCCTTGCACCAAAATGGTTAAGTGATTTGATCACTAGGAAAAGGAATGTGGTTCAGATTTCAATGTCAATGGAGGACGTTGTGAGTAAATGTTTGGGAAGGTCTACAAAGCCCAAAAAGTTAAAAACAGAGGCAATGATTGACTTTGATGAGAGCACGAAGCATTGGACTACAGACATTGCTAGACCTGAGTCCAACAAAGATGCTGCTATGGCTTCAAAAGAAGACTATGCTATTGAACGAATTGATTTGGGGGTCCGAACCAGAGCCGTAGATGTGAAGGATCTGGGGACTTCCACTAAACAAATTATCTCCCATACTTGGAAGGATGAGAGAGACAAGGCTAAGTTGAAACAAAGTTTAACGCAAATGGCCCAGTATATTCATGCTTTGTAGAATAGCCCGTTGCCATTGTCCCAACATTTAGGACGTTTTAGTCCAAAATCACCTAGCAATCAAAAATTCTTGGATGAAGTTCAACGAAGTAGGATAATTGCTGACGTTTTCTCAAAATGGCTCACCTCGATCATGCATCAGGAAACTAATTACATAATGGATTTGGTCCAAATTTTCAAAGATGCCAATGAGGTCACCAAAGCATTGGACTCCGACTTGGTCTCATGGCAGAAGGATAAATCTAAGTGGGTTGTGATTTCAAAGTAGATGCATGATATTCAGTGTTATGGTCTAATGAACTTTCTTGCTGAAAATCAAGTGTCAGGACTAAATGAAGATGTAATGTTCATTTGCAAGGAGAGTATTGAGTGGCGCAACTAGATTATTGAATAGGGTTATAATGAGTTGGCCAGCCTACATGGTGAATTAAAGGCCTTGAGGGCGACCATGCAGAAGGACTTACACTACATGGATGTTCAATTGCTTAAAGAGGACAGCGAAACTCTAGAAGACCTACAAAGATGATTAACCAGTGTGACAACCACATCAAACAAATCAAGATGGAGAAATCCTTGTCCATGGAAGACTTTACGAGGATCTCTAAGGTGGAATCAATGCTCACTGTTTGTCTTGATCACCTAGATTCCCACAGAGATAAAGTGCAGATGGTAAAGAGAAAGAAGGAGCTCTAGAAGCAGAGAGTAATTCATATCAGTTTGCCACACGTAACTATAATCCTGGAGTTTTCAAAAGTGCATCGAGAGTGGAGTGCAGCCAAGGCAGTGATGGTGTTTGTCCAAGACACCAACTCGAGCGATCACGTCGGAACTGAGCAAACGGCATGACTAGCGCTGGTGGCAGTTGTTTGCCAGCAAGTCTAGTTATTTTCTTTAAGTTTTGGTTATATAGTTAGGGTTGCTTTCTATTAACTCTTACGAGTTAATTTTACTTTGGTTAAAAAAAGAACTATTGGGTCTGGTGACCTATAAATATCTTTTGTAATGAATTTGAAGAGGTTCACTAAGTTTTTGGAAAAGACTATCTTTAACATTGGCTAAAGACATTTTGTGTATGCAGAAAGTGGATGACCATCGATGAATGCAAAATCATGTTAATAGCTATTTTCAGTTTCAAATATGTGTTTGATATTTGAAGTTTGATTTTTGTGTAAATCTATTTCGAAGAAGCGGCTGTTATACTTTCTATGTGTGCAGAAAACTATTGGCAAATTTTATCTTGATAAGCTTTTTCATTTTGTCTTAGTGTTAGTATGAAGTCTGTCGGCTTTATATAAAAAGTTATATATGGATCAGTGCTTGCATTCATTTTATATTTATCTTGATAAGATCTTCATTTTGGCTTTATATAAAAAGTTAAACTAAGAAGAGTAATGCAAATAAAAACTCAAATTTGTATAGTGTTCGTATTATGAAGCATTTCAGATTAGGTGGCTTTATATACCTAATACTGTAGATACATTAAAAGAAATTTATGTATTAAAAAATAGAATGATTTAAAAAAACTATACAAAATTGTAATTATATAGGATACATACAATAATTGATTTTTAATAGAAATAATTGTTATATAATATGATTTTTTAATTTTCATTTATATTTAATTTAAATTTAATAGTCTAAATCAACTCCTTGTAAAATAGCTAATTCATTTAATTATCCATATTTTTAACTCCTTTTAATCATTTCAAATCAAAATATAACAACATTTTTAATTTTCAATTTATTACTAAATACAATCAAAAGTACTTACTCATTACAATAGTATTGCATAAAAGCAAGTAGTAATAACACAAATATTACTACTGAACAGATTTTCTCAAAATATATATGAACTTAGCTAATGTATGCATGATTGCAAGCATTTCCTTGTCATAGATGGAGTAGGACCTTTCAACACCTCTTAATTTTCTGCTCTCAAACACAATGGGATTCTTGTCTTGCATCAAAACAGCCCCAACACCTTCTCCAAATGCATCACACTATAGCTCGAAGGGCTTCGAGAAATCTGGAATTGCCAAAACCGGACAAGAGCTCATGATCTTCTTAAACTTATCAAAAGTAGTTTGAGCCTTTTCTGTCCAACAAAAAGCTCCCTAATAATAAATTGTATGGAATAGGAAGGTCCAGAACTTGACAGATGATGTATTTCACCACAGTGCCCACTCGGATTGGTAGCACCACAGCTCCTTTGGATGAATGCAAACATCGAATCAGGTAACTTTCTCAACAATTTTCCAATGACTGGTACTTTTTTAGAAGAGGACTTTGTAATCCCTGCCGTCACTGGGACACCCATTATTATCACAGTAGGCTCTCTGAATGCACTCACTATTATACACTTGCTTATTTCATTTAATTCCAAATCATAAAATTAACTATATTATTAAATCCGACATTGTGTACCCATAGAATTTATATCAAAGAGGATTGTGAACTAATTAGACAGCCTCAGAGAAGGATTAATCCTTCTTTAAGAGAAATAGTTAAAGAGGAACTGCAAAAATTGCTTCATACAGGATTCATCTACCCTATTTCAGATAGTCAATGGGTTTCTCCTCTGGTTATAGTTCCCAAGAAAGGAGTAAAATGGAGAGTTTGTGTGGACTATAGGGAGCTCAACACCGCTACTAAAAAGGATCATTCCCCATTGCCATTTATAGACCAAGTGTTACACTCTCTAGCAGGTAAGCAATACTTTTCATTTTTGGATGGATTTAGTGGTTATAACCTATCAGTGTATGTACAAAAGAGCCAATTTGTCCTCAAATAAAAGATTTAAAATCAAATAAAAGAGTTTCTTTATATAAAGGAAGATCTATAACTATTGATAATACAAATTCCTCATAAGTAAATGTAAGGATAAACAACGAGGAGAGAACCTGGTTTATCGAGGCAAATTACCATCACCCTTATAAAATAAAATAGGATTATGCAATATTTAGTTACTAGATGCCTGTTACAATTGTGAATTCTCACCGAATACTGCTCAATTGTTAAATAAGTCATCTACTATAAATATGTCATGTACTATAAAGTAAATAACTTCATGTGCTTGCCCAAATTCTACCTTTGCTCAAATATATAAATGCGAACCACTGTACACTTCAAGACACTCAAAAATTCTATCTCTTCTCAAATATATAAATCCATATTATTGTACACTTCAAAACTCATAAGGACTTGTGTTCTGCTATTTTAAATGTCGACATGGATGGGGAAGTAGATCTTGAGGAAGAAATCATTTGTGCCTTAAGTGAAATCAAGAAGCTTAAGAAAAGAAATTTCAAAGAAAATTTTAAGTTATAGAAATATGAAGAAGATGATAGTGATTCAAGAGAAAAGATGGGTGTACACAATTGCCTTTAAGTGCTTTCTGGTGAAAAGGATTCTATTGATTGTATGTAATTTGGAGCTGAATGAATATTTACTAGAGGGAGTTGTACCTTAATTCAAAGGTTAATCAATTAAATGATTTTCCAACTATTTGGTAGAGAGTTTGTCTGCCTTTCTATGACCCACAATGCTTAAAGATTAAACAAATATGGAAAGACAAATCTGTTTACCAATAATATCAAATTTTTTTTTGAAGATATAAGGGATAACCAAATTTATGTCAAAAAGATTCTTTATTGTTATTTTTGCTAATAAGGAAGAATGGGAGAAGGTATTGCAAGTAGGATTGAGGTCAATCGAAAATTACCCATTGTCTATGCAAAAGTGGTTCCCTAATTTTAACCCACTCACTTAGATCCTTATCACTCCCCAATTTGGATTTGATTGTATAATTTGCATATAGAATATTGGTCTATAGAATGTTTGGAAAAGGTCAATAGATCATTGGGGATATTAATTGACATTTATGTACACCTAGTTGATGATGATGCATACCTCTATGTAAACATCAAGGTGGCAACAATAAGGTGAATACCAAGTGATGTTAGGTTTGTTTGATGATAAACATTGGATTAAAAAAATTGAAATTGAAAAGGAAAAGTTTTTTTGTCTTTGGTGTAGTCAAATAGATCATATGATAAATGATTGTAAAATAATCCCAAAGACAATAGAGAAATGGATTCCTAAAAACAAAAATCTTAGCAAAAATTTGGGACCCAATATAGTAAAAGAAAGAGTAGTTCAAAAGGGAAAGGAAAAGTTTATACAAATAGGTTTGGGTGGAACAAAGAAAGTTGATGAAACTAATGGGAGAAATAGACAAGATAAGGATGCATGTCCTAAGAATTAAAGGATAAAACCATTAATTAGGAAAAAAACAATATAGATTTATAGAAGGGAAAGGATAGTGCTAGCAAGGAAGAATGAGGAACTGGTGAAGAAGGAACATAAAATGATTCATTGTTGGCAATTATGGATCCAAGATGTATTAGTCACATGATGACACAATTGCTAGGGAAAGAAAATGGAGGAAGAGGAAGGAAAGCCAATAAATAGAAAAGAGAGGATGAAATAGGGGAGACAGGATTGGTGAGCATCTAAGCATTTTTGACAAAATCCAATAGTGCAAAGGCCTCCCTTGGAAATAAATGGGACTCCTCACGTGGAATGTTAGGGGCCTTTTGGCCCCTAAAAAATGACACTTAGTCAAGCACCATTTGGATAAAGTTGTAGTGGATATTGCAATACTCTAAGAAACCAAAATCTTCTTAGAAAAAGGGCCCAAATTTGTTAAATATTATTGTAGATGGGAATGATCATTTGTGAATACATGAGGAAACTCTCGAGGCATGGGCTTTTTTATAGAATTTAGATACAATGTTTGTAAATGTGGAGATGGTAGAAAATAACTAGATGATGTGTAAGGTCAGGTGTTAGGTTTCAAATGAGGGATTCTCATTAATTAATATCGAACATCTCACTAAAATAAAAGAAAAAATATTGTTGTGGCAACCCATCCTACATGGCTTTGAGGATTAGAAAAAAGGTAAAATGATCCTTTGTGGGGAATTCAATGCCATTATGGATCAGTGTTAAAAAGTGACGGATTTAAAAAATTAAATTGATCTATGATGGATTTTAGAACATTTATTGAGAAAGTGGAAGTTGTTGACTCCATCAAGGATAACTTTAAGAAACCACCCCCCGAGCAACTGTGTAAAATCCTGGCGAATGGGACATTATTTTTGGGGGGAGAATTTTCATAATTGATGATGAATTTTTTTTTTAAATAGGGAAAAAAATTATTTTGTATTGGTGATTTTTTTCTAGGGTACGAAAATTCCATAAATTTCAGGCAAATAATACCTTGTTCTATGGGAAAAATATTTATTGTGGGAGGCGAATATTTTTTGTTAAAAGGAACAAATATATAATTGTATGAGCGAAAATGTTTACTCTGAAGGAAAAATTATTTAAATGTATTGGCGATTTTTATCCACCGCTTGAAAATTATTTAAATGTATTGGTGATTTTTATCCACCGCTTGAAAATTATTGAATTTGTTTTGGCGAATATTTTGTTATTTATGGAAAAATATATAATTTATTGGCAATTTCATGAATTCATTGCCATTAATAGACAAGGCACATCACATCAGATTAGTACATCACATGACATAAATTCTTAATACATTGAGTCCAGACTCTGCATGATGTATCAATACCTGCGGCCTCTTTGACATGTGAAGGGTGACACATACCTAAAATCTATCAATGATTTTAAACCGTTTGATGATCGTAGATCAATGGCTGAAGTTTTATTTTGGCCCAATTTTCTAAAGAAAACATAGCTTGCCAAAAAGTGCCCGGAATGGAATTGGATTTAATAGACACGTATCAAATGTCACGAATCATGATCAATAATTTCATTCATTTAATAAATATATTTTCAGTAATTGCAATCCACTTTGTCCCCACAACTTCCAATGTGATACTTGCCAACTTGGTACTGGTTTATAGCTATTCAATTTTTGTACAATAGTGCATTTATGGGAAAGATTTGCAGAGATAAGAAATATTTTTAAAAATTTAAAGCAATTAATACAGTTAAAGAAGTTGTAAAGCGGAAAAATTGAACCCTAGTCGTTCTCCCCTCCCCAACTCCGAGGAGAGAGAAGGGAGAGTCACTAGGGTTGATGGTTTTCACTTAGGGGAGACTTTACATTCAAAAGAGGGGTTGAAACCCACAAGATCCAATCCCATGCAATGCAAGATTGGATTCTAAATGAGTTTCAAGGGTTAAGACATCAAGGATACCCTCTTTTGTAAAGAAATGTAGATAGAAAGATTGAACTAAGAATGCATGTAAAGTAGGAAAGATTCGCTTATAAACAGAGATAGGGATATGGGATGAAGCTGCGAACCTGGAATTAGTAGTAAAATGTTGAGATGGTGTTGTTCTGCAAATTTGAGCGAAAGTTGACGGGATGATGGCGCCCGGCGTGCACACGGTCCTCCAAAAAATCCGCGAAATGAAGGGGGATTTGTTCGTCTCTGCACAAGGATTCCAGATCTTCAATTACAGTCGCGTACCTGCAACCTACACACAAAAAAGAGAGGACGATTGGGGGGTTAGGGATGAGGGGTTTGCCTTTAGGTCAAACCCCGGTTTTGGAATTAACCAAGAAATGAAAATGCTGTAAATGTAAATGTTTGTAATGTAAACAAGTACTGATACCTTGTTGTAAGAATGTTTGTATTCTTACATGCGAAGGTGTAATGTATGTAGTATGTTGTATGTTGTAAGTGATCTCTTCTTCAATGGTTGAATCCTTCTCTTGAATGCAACACTTAGCCTTGAATGGAGACTTAGAATGCTCAATTGCTTGAAGGAATGCTTGAATGCTTGAATGCTTGAATGTTTGAATATCGCTTTCGCCTTTTTTTCCTCTCTCTTCTCTTTAAAATGGGAGAGGAAATGTAGTTTATATACTTGTCAATTAGGGCTGATAGACTGATTTTCCCGACCTTAGGCCGACCAGGAAACATTATTTTCCAATTTGCAAACTTAAAGACCTGAAGCCCCATAAGAGATCACGCCCAAAATAGGGCCAGGGACCAGGGCGCTGGGCGCCATGGTCCTGGGGGACCAGGGTGTTGGGCGCCCTAGTCCTGAAGGACCAAGGCACTGGGCGCCATGGTCCCACCTCCTGGGACAACAAGGTGCAAGGAGGGATCAGGCCAAGGTGCAGAAAAATGCAGTTTTTGATGTCATGAACAAGTTTCGGGGTCTCCATTCAGGTTCCATGTTGCATCGCCATCGTGAAGACCCAAATGCAGTCAAAATTGCAAGTGTCACAATTTTAGGATGCTACATTTAGCCCCCACTTTAGCGGGAGTATAAGCGTACGCTCATACTTTCGGTAAAGTGCAAGGAAACAACATTGAAAAACTTTCTCCACGTCAAGGAGGAAAGATACACCAAGCCCCCAGTGGACTAAGGATCTTACGACTTCGATTGACAAAGTAAAAGGGAAGATCACGAGGGAGAACAATGACTGTCAGTAGTAAGGCTCCCTCACTATGAGTCATGCAAGAAAGATATCAAAAATTTTCAAGGCAAAGCTAAATTTGTCAAGAAATTTTCAAGTATCTTGAAAAGATATGAACAGGATGTATGCCCCCCTACGTTAAAGCGATCGCACATGCCTCACTGGGGGTGATTGCTTTAAGGTAGTGATACATATAAGAAATGAGAAAGGAGCACATTACCACAAGGATTTAGCCCCCAAGTGTGAGATAAGCCGAAGGATAATAGACACAAAACACAAAGCACAAGGTGACTTTGCTTTCCTCGGGGTCAGTATGCTGTATGATAATTCATGTATATCATATGTATGTATGCATAATTGTTCTTCATTCCCCAATCAAGGAAGGTCACCTAGAAGAAGAGAACACATGTGTCTTTTGAGTCAACATGAGAGAGACCAAAAGAGATCTCAATGCTTTGCATCATCCTCAATTAGACAACACTAAGGACAAAAAATAGAAGAATGAGAGTAACACATAGAAGAAGTAACAAAAAATCAAGAGAGGAGGAGAGAATCTGCTATGCTAATGAACTAGTCTAGCACGTCATCTACCCCCCCGATCTTGTTGATCAGTATTTCGGGAAGGTAGGAAACACGCTAGAGGAGGAACATCCAACACAATAGATGGAGCTATCACAAGATCCAAACAAGGGCTATGTTCATATCCCAGGCTGCGGTGTTCTTGTCTAGGAGCTAGGATAAGTGCTTTAGAAAATGCGTTAGATAAATGGTTATCAACATCAACATATTCATATTCACTATCAGAATGAACAGAAGTAACATTTTCATCATGAATAACATTTTCATCTATATCATCATCAAGATTTATAAAAATAGGATCTTTACCTCGCACAGGATCAAGACCATCATGCATGTTATGTTTAGGAGATTTTGGCTCAATTGTCGGCTGATGAGAAAATGGAATAATACTAGCTGAAGGTGTTCTTGGGGTTGCAAAGTTTGAGAAGTAGCTGCCTGAGCTCTAAGATGATGCTTTCATCGGTGTTCACGTGCAGAACGATTTCGTCTAGTCTTAGTAGGAAGTTGAGAAGATTGAGGAGGAGGACTGTTCTCATCCTTATCACTTGGGTGTTTAGGTTGTAGTCTCTTAGGTTGAACAATAGGAGAAGAGGAAGCTCTCTTCTCTCCGTAAGAGGAAGGAGGAGGAACTGCTCCATATAAGAGAGGAATATTTGGTTTAGGAAGGAGACCAAGTCCATCATGACAAGGAGGTATAGGTCTACTTTTAGAAAGTTTATTAGATATAGGCATAGTCACATCCATAGGAATGGGTTGGGAATCTTCTTGAGGAAAGACATTAGTTTTATCTTTCAAAGGAAGAACTTCCTTCTCAAGAATGATAGGAATATCAAGTTTGGGTGTTCTAGGTTCACTTAGAGAAAGGATCATATCCTTTTTCCACTTTTGATAAGATTTTAAAAGATGATCACTTCGCGGAGGAAGAGATTGGAATTGTTTAGGCCAAAAGTAATCAATAGGAATGCTAGAAGTTCTTTCAGCTAGTTTAAAGAGACTATGATTGACAGTAACAACTTCACCATTATGGGGAAATTTCAAGCACTTGTGAATAGGAGAAGCAATAGCTTTCATGGAAGATAGCCAAGGATAGCCTAGCTTCACACGAAATTGTTTGGATGATGGAATAATAGCAAAGTCCACATCAAGAGATTTGTTATGGACCTCAATAGGTAATGTAATAGAACCAATTGCAGGAGAAGAAAATGCATCAAATAATTTCACAACCACATTTGTTTCATCATAGATCCCCTGATTCAATTGCAAAGTAAAAAGAAATTCTTCAGTAATGACATTAACCATACAAGAAGGATCAATAAGCACTCCATGGCAAGGTGTATTCTTGACTTTTGCAACTATATATAAAGGACCATCAGGTGCCCTGATAGTTTCACTGGAATCAAAGGCGATGGAAGGTTCTTTAGGGATTTTCTACTGCTCTACAAAGTTAATCACATTCGGAGTCATAGACACGAGATCATCAGGTGAGACAGAGGAATCAGTAGTATCAATCGCATTAGAGGTATGAGAAGGCAATGGATCAGTGAAAATCTGAATATTTTGGTTAGGAGGAGCTACAGATGTGTTGCCTTTATCATTCACTCCAGAAATAGAAATAGTATTATTATCAATCAAATCTTGAATTTTACCCTTTAAAGCAAAACATTTTTCAGTATCATGCCCAGGATGACGATGAAATTGACAAAAAGATTTGTTATCAAAATAGGGCAAATTAATCTTTGCAGGATCTATTTGCCTTATAAGAGGAAGAGTAAGCACATTTTGTTCCAATAACTTATTCATAATACTATGCAATGATTCATTCAAAGGAGTAAACTTTCTTTCTTTCTTGAAAAACTTAGAAATAGGAAGCACACCTGATGCTGCATTCACATTGTTGTTGATGATGTTTTCATTGAATTTAATGGACTCTCTGTTCGGTTTAAACTTCCCAAATGGTTGTTGACTACTATCACCCTTATCACTCGGAGTCATAGGATTTGCTTGTTCCATTTGACTCACAGTCAGTTGATAATTGTGAAGAGTTGCGCACAACTGTTGGAAAGAAGTAAACTCAGAAAACAGGAGTTTTTCTCTAATATCTTTTTGTAAATTAGAAATAAAGATTCTTTGAATATCATTGTCAGGCACTGGAAAGGAGATTTGAGCATACAAATGCTTATATCTACCAATGAAATCAGTCACTTTTTCTTTAACACCTTGTTTGCAATACATTAAATCAATCAAAGTAACTTTAGGACTTATATTATTTTGAAATTGTTGAATAAAAGCATTTGCAAGTTGTTCGAAAGAAGTAATAGAATAGGAAGGCAATGAGAAATACCATTGTAGGGCTTTATCTCTTAATGTTCTAGTAAATAGTTTTGCAAGCAACCTTTGGTCATAAGCAAAATCAGTACATATTGTTTGAAAGGTCTTCACATGTGTTAGAGGATCACCCTTACCATTATAAAGCTCCAAATGTGGAATTTCAACATGTTTAGGGGGAATAGCTCAGACAATGTCAAGAGAAAGTGGGCTCGCAACATCAAATGTGGGCACACTAAACTTAGATTGATTCATAGAGGCAATTTGTGGCTGTAAAGAAGAGACAGTTTGTGCAAGATTTTTAATGGTCGCTTCAGTCGAAGAGTTCATATTAGACGTGTTAGATTGTGATGGAGGTGTTATGTTATTGAAAGAAGGTAGAGAGTAAGGTGGTGGGACACTATGATAGTTAGTCATAGGAGATGATTGGAAAGGAGGAACACTACAAGGAGGAACGGAATGATTAAACGAATTGCCCCCTTGCGTCATGTTCATTTGTGGTGATATAATAGGAACACTTATTGAAGGAATGAATGAAGAAGTTGGATTGAATGAAGGAAGAGGGTTGATTGAAGAAGAGGGATTTCCCCCATGACTGGTGATCATAGGAGGAATGTCTTGTGTTGAAGTAGTCATTATGTTTGATGTAAAAGTAGGTATACTAGCAATAGGAGTCGTCAAAGGAATAGAATGATTGACTTGAGTAGGAGGTTGTCTATAACGCAAAGTTTCGGCACAACTCTTCATAGGCATCACATTTGAATCCACAATGTGTGCAATACCACGCAAAATATCAATTCCATTCTTATCACTTTGAATCATACGTTTTAGACCCTCAATTAAGGAAAGAGCTTCACTATCGGGGTATTCTTGAGACATCCATTGTCGAAAATCATCAAATTGGTTATCCAATTTCGAAAGTTGTTCTATAGAAACTTCATGGAGAGCTTCTTCATCATTAAGAGGATTATAGGAATTACCCATGTCCTCGTTAAAAAGGCCATTCAAATTAGGTTCCATCTCCTCGGTAATTAAACCTTGGAAAGACTTAATTCTAAGGCTTCGTCTAATGGGAATAGTGTAAGTAGGGCTTATTGTTGTAAAACTCATGCACTAAGGAAAGAGAGAAGATTTTGAATTTTAGAGGTAGCAAATTTCAATAAAATCAGCCAATCTCCTAGATTTAAGCTGTTAAATGCAATCAGGACAATCTCCCAAAATTTCGGAAAAAATGTCCGGGACCGTGGCGCTCAGAGTGCACACGATCCTCGCAACTTTTTTCGAAATTTTCAGGGATGAAAGTTATGATGATTTTAAAGCTAATCTGAAAAAATTGAGTGATTTTATGATCTATAGATAGGCCAAATTTAAAGTTGCAATCTCAAAATTGAACCCTACCAAGATTGTTGAAAAATGTAAAATTTGAATTTTGAAAAAGAGAGGGAAACTGAAATTTTGAATTTTATGATTTTAGAGGGAATGCTGAAAGCAATGCAAGTTTTGAAATTTAGAAGTTGACTCGATTTCATGCAAAATTCGAATTTGAAAGTGGAAATCAAGGTTATCGCAATTAAACACTTAATTTCAAAAGTCACAAACTGCAAAAATTTGAATAAAACATTGAAATTTCGAATGAATGTTAACACACTTTTCAGATTTAGGATTGTAAGAAACACAATTTTGATGCAAATTTCAATTTCAATGATTTTTGAATGATTAGAAGCCTCAATCCAAGCAATCACTAGACCAACTTTGACTTTAATTTTGAAGGTGTTAAAATTGATAAAATCAGTGACAATTCTGGATTTTAGCAGAAAAATACAGTAAGATCTAGCTCCCGAAATTTCAGAAAAAATGATGGGGACGAGGGCGCTCGGGGTGCACACAGTCCTCGCAACTTTTTTCCAAATTTTCAGGGATGAAAGATATTGTGATTTTATTGCGGAATCCAAAGTTATAGCCGATTTGGAGGTGTTTTGATTAGTGAAATTATGAGTCAAAGGTTGAATCAAGAGGGTTCTAAAAATTAGGGTTTGGACACTTAACCACTTAATTTTCAGAATTAAAGCACAAATATGAATTGATAATTTGCAATAGAAGGGTAGATCTGAAACAAGCATTAACAATTAAACATTTCACAAGTTTAATTACTAAAAAGAAAATTTTAGGGTTTTTTATGCAATTAGCCTCTAAAATTTGCAAAAGATCAAACATGGAAATATAATTAGGAAAGCAAAATTTTCAGATCTAACCATGAATAATCAAAATGAGGATGTTCACGTTGGGTTCACCAAAATGTAAAGCGGAAAAATCGAACCCTAGTCGTTCTCCCCTCCCCAACTCCGAGGAGAGAGAAGGGAGAGTCACTAGGGTCGATGGTTTTCACTTAGGGGAGACTTTACATTCAAAAGAGGGGTTGAAACCCACAAGATCCAATCCCACGCAATGCAAGATTGGATTCTAAATGAGTTTCAAGGGCTAAGACATCAAGGATACCCTCTTTTGTAAAGAAATGTAGATAGAAAGATTGAACTAAGAATGCATGTAAAGTAGGAAAGATTCGCTTATAAACAGAGATAGGGATATGGGATGAAGCTGCGGACCTGGAATTAGCAGTAAAATGTCGAGACGGTGCTGTTCTGCAAATTTGAGCGAAAGTTGACGGGACGATGGCGCCCGGCGTGCACACGGTCCTCCGAAAAATTTGCGAAATGAAGGGGGATCTGTTCGTCTCTGCACAAGGATTCCAGATCTTCAATTACAGCCGTGTACCTGCAACCTACACATAGAAAAGAGAGGACGATTGGGGGGTTAGGGATGAGGGGTTTGCCTTTAGGTCAAACCCCAGTTTTGGAATTAACCAAGAAATGAGAATGCTGTAAATGTAAATGTTTGTAATGTAAACAAGTACTGATACCTTGTTGTAAGAATGTTTGTATTCTTACATGCGAAGGTGTAATGTATGTAGTATGTTGTATGTTGTAAGTGATCTCCTCTTCAATGGTTGAATCCTTGTCTTGAATGCAACACTTAGCCTTGAATGGAGACTTAGAATGCTCAATTGCTTGAAGGAATGCTTGAATGCTTGAATGCTTGAATGTTTGAATATCGCTTTCGCCTTTTTTTCCTCTCTCTTCTCTTTAAAATGGGAGAGGAAATGTAGTTTATATACTTGTCAATTAGGGCTGATAGACTGATTTTCCCGACCTGAGGCTGACCAGGAAACATTATTTTCCAATTTGCAAACTTAAAGACCCGAAGCCCCATAAGAGACCGGGCCCAAAATAGGGCTAGGGACCAGGGCATTGGGCGCCATGGTCCTGGGGGACCAGGGCACTGGGTACCCTAGTCCTGAAGGACCAGGGCGCTGGGCGCCATGGTCCCACCTCCCGGGACAGCAAGGTGCAAGGAGAGATCAGGCCAGGGTACAAAAAAATGTAGTTTTTGATGTCATGAACAAGTTTCGGGGTCTCCATTCAGGTTCCGTGTTGCATCGCCATCGTGAAGACCCAAATGCAATCGAAATTGCAAGTGTCGCAATTTTAGGACGCTACAGAAGTAATTATTACAATCAAGAGCTTCAACTATTTATAATACGATCTCTTCTTCTTTCATCTTCAATTAGCCTTTTCCATTTGGTAGATAAATCATTGGAGTTGTATTTAAATTTTTCCTCTGGTTTAGGTTTATAGGCTCAGGTTGTTTAATTTGTTAATCTATTTTCTCAAGATGGACACTCCCATCCACTTGAGAAGCACTTCTACAGAGGACCAGAGGGCCTTTCTAGGCTCCGTTAGAGACCCAACCCTCCAATCATTCTGCAAGGAGGTTAGGTCATTCACCAATGAGGCTTTGCAGATGGTGCTAGGCAAAGAGTTTCTGCAAAATGAAAATAGGTATCATGTTAACATGAACATTACATCTCGTTTCTTAGCGTCTCTTCTGGACCTCGGAGGAGACAAGGTGGATATGCTGATGCTGTTGAGGAAGGTTTTTAAGGAAGACTTCCTTGGAGATGACATTACTATTGTCTTCCTTGTAGAAGTAGGGGTGGGGATCCCTTGGGCAAGTGAATTATCCAGGCTTCTCCTCCCTGACCAAACAGTTCTAGTGGCCAGAAAACTGTTTCTCCTAAACCTGAATGCAGAGTAGTTGACGCGTCATAGGAAATGGACGCGGATTGGCAGGGACTTCCTCCGGAAATGGTTTCTCATGGATGAATTTCCAAACTACAATTGGCTTGAAGAATTCTCTCAGCTTATGTTGTTTGAAGAATTCTACATGGAAGGAGGTTCAGATTCTTAGTACAAAGTTGTAAACCATCCACTACCTGTGCCTTAGCCCCCCCAGGGCCCCTAGTAGTTTTTTTTTCCTATGTCCTCGAAACCTAACATGCTCAGTGGCTTACTCATTTTGGCTTTTAAGTTTTTGAGTGTCTCAAACTTGAGACAAAAAAATTGTAAATTTCCAAAGCATAAATATTAATGATAATTTTTCAAATTCCAATTTGTTTCAGTTTGCCTCTTAGAGTCTTATGGATATAAAAATGATTTCTATAATTCTATTTCATTTTTATTAATTAATTTCTTTCAAATGCTTTTTGTATATGAGCTATGTTATTTCAATTATTTTTTAAACAATAGAAATAAATTTAATACTATGATCTTTTTTATGTAATGCTATTAAAAATATCAGTTTGTTCCATTAATTATTAATTATAATTTTATAAATATATAGTCATTCAAAATACAAAATTTCAAAAGTTTCAAGATACTAAAGTTTATCGGTAAAGGTTTTTTCATTATATTAGTTCAAAAGTTTCAAGATACAAAATTTGCAGTCATTCATGCATAAATTCAGACAGAGAGAAAACCATATTGCCCATAGCTTATAGCAAGTAGACAAAAAAACCAGTTCATTGCTGGATATCCATAACAAATGTTTCAGCAGTAATAAATCATTTAGAAGCAAATTAAAAAACACTGACCAATACAATAGGCCACTCACTCACTATCACCCTAGGTCACCTCCTCCCAGTCCCTTCCCTCCTCGGAGGTCGATGCTTTCCCTTTTGCCGCTTCAACTTTCATTTTTGGAATGCAGTTTAGGCACCCGAAGTCAGGGTCGCCCTCCAAGATTGCCAGTAGCTGTATGGCCCTTCCTTCTTCAGCCCTATCTCTCAATTTCCTACCAACCTCCATCTTTGCCACCACATGCAAAGCCTTTAGGACTTCATCCACCCTGGTTAATTTCACAAAGAGTTTCATCACTTCCCACCTCACTCGGGCACGTTCACGGCACTGGTATTTGATTTCATCCTCTAGGCCACAAATAAAAGGGAGCAACTCCTCCTAGTCATCCCCTTCCTTAATTCAAATGCCAACGCCTGGCACCACCCACTCCAAGATTGAATCTAGGTTAATCAAAAAATCCCCATCAATCAATATATTTAAATGATCCATACATCAATAGAGTAAAACTTAAAAGATCAGTTAATAATACAGTTTACAATATCCTTACAACAGAAAAACTCCTTCCTTTCCCTTCTTATCTTTTCAACAAAAAAAATACAATATTACATTCTTTTTTTAAAGCGACTAGAGTAATTCCAGCAACTCCTAGCTTTCCTTTCCAAGCAACCTACATTCAAACTTATGGTTGTGACCATGGGGTGCTCACCTCCTAGCCTAGGCTTACTAGAAGCCACCCCCGAGCTTGGAGGGGCAAGTCCTAGATGGGTTACACTCAAGCAACACAAACAAGAAAGGAAAAAAAAAAAACTCAACAAACACATTCCCATACCAAGGCTGAAAATTCATCACATAATATGATGTTTACAAGGGTGGAAGTGGACCAAATACCTTGAGTAGATCTGCAAGATAATATATCACAACCAACTCATGGCAACCAAGAACACAATATAAACTCATCTCAACCCAACATCCTTATGACCCCCAAGGCATACATGCCATATTTTCTCCCCTTATGATCCCCGAATGCATAAACAAAATTATGCAGCAAGGGTCACATGAACAAACCCTTGAGATCACTCTCATAATGAGAGCCTCTCACTCTAAGACTGTCAAACTCCTTCCACCCCCAAGACCATTCTACCCTCCCAAGGGTAGAAGGCCTTGGATACTTCCAAAACAGAACAAAATGCATAACAGAATGGGAGAAGAATTCACATAAAAAATTTCACAAATAAAATACAAGGGAAAGAACATCTACATTCAAGCAATCTTTTAAGAGAACATTTTCAACATGCAAAGTAAGAAATGATCCAACCTTGAATCTGCTCAAGGGTTCACTAGGGATAGCTTGGAGAAGAGCAGCCCACTTCCTCCATTTTCTTTTGCAACACTTAGCCAAAATTCTATTCTAATTAGTTTCAAAACTGCAAAATCTCATCTCCAAAGGTGGAGAGTGGGTGATTAGCTCACTAAGCTTCAATCTCTAGCCTAAGAAGGCTTCTCTCACTCCTTCCAACCTCTTGGTTAGAGTGAGGGACTCCTATTGGTTGGCCTTCCCTAGGTCTTACACACTTCCTACCCAAGGCACCTCAAGAAAAGGAATGAAATGGGGAAGAGGAATTACACCTATTAAGAAGGTTATCTAACCAAAGATGGCACTCCTATAGATGGAATTCGTCCATCTTGGGAAAATCACTTTTTTGGGTGGTTAAACAAGCCCTAGGGGTAAGAAACATGGCCAAATTTGGCCTTCACCCATAGGTACCCCATGAGGCCTAAAAAAAATGCTCTAAAACAGATTCTAGGAGTTGATTTAGCCCTTAGAAAGTCCACCTAAAGTTAACCTACGGGTCAACTCTGAGTTGACCCTCCTTATGGCTCACTATCCTAGGTTTCCTGGTACCTTTAAGGATAATTAGGAAAGAAAATAATTGAACAAAAACAAATCTCTCCAAAAAGGTGACATGACAATTGCCAACACAACATACAACATAGGTATCAAGTGACACTACAAAATAATTCCACATCACAAATACACACATGGCAATTGTCTCTTGAATGATTTAAACAATTCAATAAATACAATTTACACTCATGCAACATTTTACATTTACGAATAAAATACAATTATGAATAAAATACAATACAACGGTGTCTTGTCTCTCCAAATAGACAACCCCTGGTTTTACGAATGCACATAGGCCTGGGCTTGATTCTCCATAATCTTTCCATGGTCACATGGATAATTTTCCTGCGCATCTCAATTACACATTAGTAATTCCCAAAAAGCCTCATATAATATTAAACACATTAATAAGAATACAAATCAATCACTTTGCATACAATTGACATCATATAAATCAATTTACCATAAAACCAATGCAATCCATATAAAGCAATTATCATAATCCTCATAAATTCCAACCATTCATAAGGCATGCATCATAATTCCTAACATCATAATAAGGTCCTGCAATTTCAGATATAGCTGACATACGTCAGATCAAGATTATCCAATCAGTGGATTATATAGGATTTCAAATCTATAACACATCAAAATGTACACCACAAGGTGAAAAGATTCTGTAACTTGGTTAAATTTCTTTCTCACCAATCTATCCGTCTAACATAGCCTATCCTATTAAAACAATTATTAATAAGGTCAACCATGGTCATCTAAGTTAACTAGAGCTTGATCGCGGAGGGGCTCTACATCCTCCTCCCCTAGAATTTGACTTACTCCTAGAAGTCGTAAGAGTAGAATACAAAATAGGGACATAACATTTCCCACAATCTCACTAAGTTACTCTAAATCTTATCTTGCCTACTAGAACGATGCATTACCAAACCCAACTTATTATTGTAATTAGCTTACTATCTTCATAAGGTTAAATTCTTAGCATTTTTATTACATTTCACTTCAATCTCAGGTAGGTGTTTACCAAATTCTATCTTTCAACAATTTACATTAATGCACCATCCAAATCTTATCAATAACACACATCAACTCCCAAAATCAAGGTTACACGTAAAAGTTTTCTTATTAAATTTTCAAGAGTCGTACTTGTTTAGGATTCATTTTAAAACATGTTTATCCCACTGCAATGCTCATCCATGCATGTTACTTAAGAAAATTGACATCACACTTAATCCAAAATGAATTTTCTTATTTTACATCAAGGTGCCTCATAAGGGTGTTAATTACATATTTGTTAAACCACACTAGGTGCATGATTTCTCCCAACATCCTTAGGCAACAAGGCATAATCAAATTTAAGTTCTTCAAATCCACCCCTATATAGGGTATTTTTCTACCTCTAGGGCTTACAATGTTTATATTTCTAGGCTCCAAGGTTTAGGTTACATCGAGTACATTATTTGCAACACCAAACATTAAGGTATATAACCATCCCGTTTTAAGGGAGTGATGAAAAAATGATAATACTAAATTTAGATATCATCCACGCAAACATCTCTATACACATGCCAAATTAACAACTCTGAAATTATCATCACTTTTATAGTTTATTAGGGCTAGATCACCCCCTTTTTTTTGGTTATAACTTTTCTCGCTTAGATTACTCGCAAATAATTTTATTTAGGAAGATATTCCTTCCTTTATCTTAATTTGATAAAATATTCTTTGTTAATTCTTTGTGCCTAATTTGACTCCTTGCGGTATTCTCCCTTGACACACTATCAGTGGTTCAATGAACATGATAGACATTACACAAATCACATCACTAAGGATAGCTATATCAACCATCAAAATGAAAGTTACTTTTGCCAAGTCCAATCAAAAGAAGAAAAATGCTGGCAATTCAAAAAAATATTAAAACTATGAACATGGCAAGTGCCATAGCTCCAATAAAAAGAAACATAAATTTAGTGGTCCTTTAATCATAAAAATATATATATATATAAAATAAATTACTATCCCCTAGGTCACAATATACTTTTCAAAGAAAGTTGAAAATACTGACGAATCATAACTTGAAACAAGATGACCATATTAGACATACTATAGGGAGTAACCGCAACACATCACCCAAGATCACACATCCTAAGCATGTTAGGAAGTGATTATTAGACTCTTAAGGTTCTTAGATTATTTATATTCCTTTATAATTTATGAAATATCTTCCACACAAGAGATTGCAATCGTTTTATAGATCATGTTCCATTTTAACCTTCATGTGATTGCTATTACAAGCAACACTTTCTGATATAATCTACTATCTATCTAGGGTTATTAACATCCATAATTATATTCTAATAGATGATTGCACTAACTCAACCATTCTCCATCCATTCTTCTTAGACTTCCATTAAATATCTTAATATGTTAAACCTTGGTTCAATGTTACGTGGGAACTCATGCACCAACACTTTCATGTCTTAATTACACATGCAATTGCTAATTCGGTACAAAATTGTCACTTGTATACTTAGAACCACTAGGGTTTGTAAAATATAATCATATAATTTTACTAGGGACATCATTTGTCTTCTTAGCACTTTATGCTAGCTCCTTGTATTTTTACCTCTAACATTTACTTGACTTCATTAAGTAGGAGCTTGTTGCAAAATTACTAACACTTATGGTTAACAACTAATTCCTACCCACACATTTAATGACATATTTCAAACAATGCAAGGAGTTGACTTATTCTCTCCTACTTCACTTATACAACTTATAAATTCAAGGGGGTGCGCACTCGAGAGGTGACCAACACCCACCGTGTTAATTTAGAATTTTGTAAAAAGTGGTTATCTCTTTCCATATTACTTATTTATATTTACTTACTAGCCAATTATGACACATCACAACATATGATTTCCTTCAATCTACACAAACCACCTTATCATCATAATATCCTGTTACCCAATTACGGTGTGATATAAAGGTGTCCAATAGTTACAAACATATTAAGACTCCCATAATTTCTAGGTTCTCCCTTAGCTACCCACATAATTTGGCTCCTTATCATTGTTCTCATAAAATATTATATACTGCCAACCGATTTTCAATAAAACTTTGGTATTATAATAATGCTATACTATCTCTCCCTAAGCCCCTACTCATTTGCATGTTGTTTCGTCCATACTTTCACCCTTGAGTGCAATAATTTACAAACCTACTTTGGATATGGCAAGTAGTTAAATTGTATTTCCTACTATCTTGGATCTAGCTACCAATCATGCTTGGGTTGTACCTTTCTCCTTAGGTTCTGAACGAGTATAAGTTAATCATTTCTAGATTATAAGATTCTAATACTTTTACACCCCTTTCACTTCAATAGGGATTTTTGTACGATTCCCAAATCATCTCTACTCTCTTTTCCATTATTTAATTTCTCCAAGATTTATCTTCCCATAAAGGAACTAGTTTGAGGCTTTACTTGCTTATTTCCCCAATTGTAACCACATATGAACTTAGGGTTTATAACAATTACATGTTTTAACTCGAGAAGTTCATGTCTCCTTTTTTCTTATTCAATCCACCTATAGTTTTACTAGGGTTCAATTATCAAGGAGATTTCCATTCATCATATTATCCCCTATCTTCAAGGTTATTCAACACTAGCTTTTCTGCATTGCTACGCGAATCGTCTAAAAACTGTCCTTAATAAGCAACCTAGCATGACCACATGCTTAAGGTACCTATCCATTAGGATAGGTTAATGCTTCTTTCTGAGATTCACAAGATGGTGCAGGATCACCCTTCAAAGGCCTCCCACCATTTGATTTTGTTATGTTCTTGCTTCTTTAAGAAGCCATTGTAAATATAAGAAGAGCCATGTGCTCATTGGTCTTATTTAGGTCCTAGTTTAGGTCCTAGGTTCATAAGTCTAGGTTGAGTTTTCTTATCGAGTAGAGGGTATGTGTGCCTTTAATGTGTTTAGGGTCCTTCTTAGCATGGTGGTGTCCATAGGATAGCCCAATGTGGGCCTAGGAGTCAAGAAAAACAACATTGAGAAAGTTGCTCAAAAGTTGCAAAAGTTGCATGACAACTTTTCAAAGTTGTCAAGCAACTTTTCCACCTAGTGGGTCAAAACCCTTAGCTTAGCGTGGACAACCCTAATGTGGGCACACAAACTAAGGAAAGGGTACTATATGTAGTTGCAAACCCTAAGATGATGGGTTGGATGTTAGTTTTGTACGGCCCAAGGAAACTGACTTGACTGTGACTGTAATTTTGTTGCCAGTCGGCACTAATGGAGCAATGAAGGATTGATAATGGATTGATATTAAAAAAAAATTGTGTTGAGACTCTTATATGGTGTATATACCTTCAGTTTGAGCATTTAGGTTAGGTTTTGTTTTGTAGGTGTTGTGTGTTTGTAAATATTTTGTAAACCTTCTTCTCACTGTCCACTTTTAGACTGATTTGTGTCAATGGGTTAACAACTCCTTTCCCCATTGTGGAATCACCATGAAACCATGGGGAATAGGAGTAAATACCGTATACATTACTGCAAAGCAAGAAGGGCCCTTGAAGATGCAGGGAAGCCAACCAAAGACCCACTCCTAGGCGAGACTAGACAGTGCTCGGCTATGAAGGGTTAAAGTTGCAGAGGTCCAGGAGAGCAAGGAAGGTTAGAGGAGGATGCACCCTTTGGAGGAGTTGTAGAGGGGTCTGTGGAGCACCATTGGTGAGAAGGAGGAGCTTCCACCAATCCAGACAAGGTGGTAAAAATATCAAACCAATACTGTGACCCTAGCAGGCCTAAAAAACCCTCTTTAAAACCCTTAAAAACCTCAAAATTCACCTAGGGTAGTGTACGGACACTTGGAGGCCCAAAACCAAAAAAATCCTTGAGCCCTTGCCAAATGAATAGTAGTTCTTTTGGGAAGATTCACAAGTATATGTGATGCCCTCCTAAATGGTACAAGGTTAGTTTAAGATCAAACAACACCCAACACACAAGACATTAGCGTTAGTTAATCAAAAACCAAACACATGAAGGCATTCCAAAGGAGACACTAAAAACATGCTAAATATATCTAATAAATAGAACAAATGATCATGAGACATCTCCAACTATCTCTTAGCATGATATTAGTTCCTTCTCCCTTGTTCCTCTCCTCTCCAAGTTCCAAAATAGTGTAGCTCTCAGCAGCTTTTTGCACTATGGATGCTTATGGAAGATTGAGATTGTAAAATAGCTCCAAACATGAAATGAAAAGCTATTTTAATGCTAAAATGATATATTTTAACCAAAAGACAAAAAGATTAGATTGTTTATGCTAAAATGTTCTCTAAAATGGCTATAGTCTAAATGCTTACAAGTTTTCAGGATCTGGATTATGAAGGAATGGGCTCTATTTATAGGAAAAATGGAGCAATGGATGGCCAGGATTGAAAGGTTTAATCAAGGGTCAAGCTTGAAAGTTGGGGATCCATGTGCACAATTGGCACCAATAAAATAGTGACAAGTGTCAACACAGGATTGGGTTGAGAGAAGAGGTTGGAGGCATTAAAGGCCTGAGAAGACCTCATGGTTATCTAAAGGCTAAGAGTCAAGCCTAAATTAGGATTACCCACTGGATTAGGAGTTAATCCAAGGATAAACCTTTGTGCAAATGATTAAGAGATAATCATGGTCAAAGCATTAAAGGCTTGATGAGACCCTTGGGTTGGGTAGAGGTTGAGTCAAAACAAATGTTTTAACCATGTGGGAGAGTTGAATTAACCATTAATGGTTATTGGAGACTTTGTGGATTAAGTGGTTGAAAGTTGGAAGCCTTTAATGGTTTTCAAAGACTTTGGGGTTTTTGGTGGTTGAAGGTTGAAAACCTTCAATGGTTATCCAAGACTTTGGGCCATTTGAGAAGTGACTCCATTTTGCTTAGGAATGTGACAATAATTAGGGGATGGATTAGGCTAATTAGGAAGGGGTTAGAAGAATCTAGAAGGGGATTAGATTTTGCAAGTGGATTTGGTGGGTGAGGGAAAATAGGATTTTATTAAAATAAAAATTCATTTATTTCAAAATGTGTGCAAGTTGCATTTGTAGGAAAATGCAAGTGGGGTGGAGATAATGATTTAAATAAATGTTTTATTTAATTTATTTAAAAGAGGAAAAAGGGGGATTTAATTAAATAAATAGATTTTATTTATTTAATTGATTTGTGAATTTGGTTTAATGAATTAATTAAAATAAATTGAATAATTTATTTAATTAATAGAAGAATGTTTGGGGATGAATTAATTAAATATTAATTTAATTAATTGGTGGCTAGTGGATTTTTAATCAAATAAATACGAAATATTCATTTAATTAAAATGGACAGATTTGTGTGACTACAATATGCATCATCTACAACAGGGAGCCCTAAAAGTCCGGATAGGAGGCCTAATTAGGCACATTCCTTGTAGCCCTATTTTGTGGGAAAAAGAGCAAAATAGTGAAATCAGTAAGGGGTTGGGAGGTTGAAACCTCTTGGGGGCACATGACTGGATGGAAAACCATGTCTAAGACCTATTCTATCCTTGCTAGGACCTAAGAAGATGTGGGACAAGCCAAACCCTTATTAGCCTAAGTAAGGGTTCTTTGAATCTCATGAGTAGGTGAGACCTTAGCAAAAGTAATTCAAGCTGTTGGTGGGTGGATTGGGCAAGGTCAGGGGAATCCATAAGCAAGGGAAGTCCTAGAGACCCTAGGGTGTGGTTAGAACACCTAGTGATCCAAGGAAAGGATCTAAGAGCATAGACTAGGCTAGCCTATCCCATACCCTATCCCATCAGATTGGTATCAGAGCAAGTTAAAGATTTGGTGGACCATGCATGTCTCTATATTTTGGTGAATCAATAGGGGAGAACAAAATTGTGACTAATGCAGAGCTAGCTAGGGAGGTAAAAGAGAAAAAGGAGAAGAATAGACTCCTTGAAGAAGATATGAGTGAGATAAGGGATAAGCTGCAAGAAGTGGTGGATTAGAGGACACATGGACCTTGGGGTGAGGACACCAAGGATAAAGGAAAGAAAACTATTGGTATAGATGACATTATACCTAAACCAGACCCCTTGGTCAATGAAGAACCCTTTGTAAAGGCCATTGAGGCTTTGAATACCAAAGCTTTTGAAGGATTGCCATATTTCAGTGGAAGGATGGACATTGACACCATCATGGAATGGATTGAGGGTATGGAGAACCACTTTGAGTGTGAGGGAGTGATAGAAGCTCAAAAGGTTAAGGTTGCCAAATCAAGACTAAGGGGAGTAGCCTTGACATGGTCAAAGTACCTGCAAGAAGAGAAAGTTAGCATAGGGAAACTACCTATTGCAAATTGGAAGGCCATGGTGAGTAAGATCAAGGAGAACTACTTACCAAAGGATTATGAAGTCCAACTTCATAAGAAGAGATAGGGATTGAAGCAAAAATACCTTGATGTGAACTCCTACACCAAAGAGTTTCAAAAGCTTTGTCTTAGATCCAAAGTCCAAGAAGAGGAATCTATCAAGGTGGCTAGGTATCTAAGCGGCCTAAAGTGAAACATTCAAGAGGAAATAAGCCTATGGACTCCCACCACTGTCCAAAAATGTCATCATCTTGCTGCCAAGGTGGAAGAGAGGAACAAAAGGAAAGGAGACTCTAATAACAGGGGTAGAGGTAGAGGTGGAGATAAAATGAATCACCGAGGTGGTTACCAAAGCAAGGCAAATGAGCAAAGGAACCAAGGAGAATCCAAGTTGACTGAACATAGCAGTGAAGCCAATCTCAGAGGAGGCCATTCTAGAGGAAGAGGGGCACAAGGGGGTCCAAGTAGGGGTAGAGGTACTGGCAGGGGTAACTCCTACTTTGCAACTATGAAATGTTACAACTATGGTCAATTTGGACACTCGGCCTATAGATGCCTTGACAAGCCTACCTCATCAAACAGTGGAAAGAGGGTTTCTTATGCTCATGAAGAAACATCAAGAAGTAAGACACCTGAGGTGGACCATATTGAATTAGAGATTGGAGAAAATATGATGTTCAATAGGGTCTTGATAAGATAGTCGATTAAGAATGAACCTAAGAATAGGAGAGCATTGTTTAGGGTGAGATGAAAGATCCTTGGAAAGGTTTGCAAGGTGATAGTTGATTCAGGGTCAAATGATAACATAATTTCAGATGAGGCAGCCAAGAAGTTGAAACTCATAAGGATACCCCACACTAACCCTTACAAGGTGACATGGTTGAATCAAGAGCAAAGTGTGCTTGTCAATGAATAGACTTGGGTAGAGTTCTCTATTGGAGGATACAAGGATAAGATCCTTTGTGATGTGTTACCCATGGATGCCTGTCACCTATTGCTAGGTAGACCCTGGCAATTTGATAGGAAGGTGATCTATGATGGAGAGGAGAACTCCATTTCCTTCAAGAAGGATAGCAAAACCTTTAAGATTCAATCTTTGACAGAGAATGAAGAGGGAACCTCAAGAACACCTAGTGTCTTATTGGCTACTAGTAAAGAGTTCTTACACTTGCTACTATTGGCATTTTTGATTATTTCTGTTGTGATTTTCATTGATGGACACACACTTGTATTGAGATCCCCTTTATATGTATGAGCTCGAGCTCAATCAGTATTTGTTCCAACCGGTATGTTGTATACTAGTCTTTAGACTAGTGATGATTTTGTAGAATGTGTTTCCTGGTCTGAAGCGGCATGTCAACCCCAAGTAGTTTGTAGATACCAAGTAGTATGAGGGAGAAAAGTGGCACAACACATTCTTACCAGTCTTCATTTTTTGTCAAACCAGCAACCGGTATTTTGTATGAACTGGTAATAATTTGTGATGAGTTACCAACCGATATTTTATGATGAGTTACCAATCCACCGATTGTTTGATGGTGCCGACACATTGACGGTGATTTTTGGGTCGTGTTACTGAGTATGTCTAGATTCATTGAACCTAGGAAATTGTAATGTAATCCTATTGGACCAACATGAAATCAGATTCCTTTAAAAGGACATCATGTCTAGGGTTTTAAGTTGTTGGTGAAAGGGTTAATGTCATGCTAGGGTTTAAGGTGGAAGTTGAGTTGTTGTAAGAACGATCTTATCTAAGAAGATCAAGTTGTAACTAAGAGAGAGATAGAGAAGACTGAAGTAATGCTGGAATGCATTAACTATGAGCAATACTGGATCTAACCAAGCAGTTTGTGCTATTAGATAGATCAAACACTTGTTGATTACTCACATCTTTGACAAGTCTATAGCCCTTAACCGAGTAGGCCTCAAAGCCTTTGTAAAATCCTCTAACAAGGTGGTTCACACCTGTGAATCTAAAATCCTCTAACAAGGTAGGTTTTAATCAAAGTTATCTCCTAACAGAGATTCAGATTCCTAACAGGATCTGTTTTGGTGAAGAACATTGTAAGACCTTAACCGATTTGACCTTAACCGGTCTAGTTTCTATTCTGCAGATAGTGACTTGTGAGTTCCATCTCACCGTGGTTTTTCCCAGTTGGGTTTCCACGTCAAATATCTTGTGTTATGGTTGTATTTCTTTTGTGGGTGAATGCTTTATTCGCATTTTGGTTTGCATGTGTGGTAACCGGTTTGACTATTAGACTGTTTTACTAGTTTATCTTTAGACTATGTAAGTGTTTTAGTGTAGTGATTTTTGGCATACTAATTCACCCCCCCCTCTTAGTATTTATCAATTGGTATCAGAGCCTACCTTTCTATAATTTTAACCACTTGGAAAGAGATATGGGGGAATGCACCATGAGGGAACTTACTCAATGGCTCACTAAGTCTGAACAAGCCTATGATGATCTTATGGTCAAATACAAGGCATCTCAAGTAAAAAGGAGAGAACATGCAAAGAGGCTGATGGAACTATCTAAAAGTAGTTCTGAAGATGAAGCTAACATGGAAGCCATGATTGCTGAAGTGAATAAGCTAAATGATTCAAACTCCAATCTAAGAAAGGAGTTGGAAGGACTGACTATTTAGTTTAGTCAATAGCTTGAGAACAAGAGAAAAGTTGAAGATCTGGTAAAGGACAGAGATCATGAGATCTCCAAGTTGAAACAAGAGATTAGTGCACTGACTGCTCACCTTCATGAGAGCAGAATGGAAAAGGAAGACATGCAAGGAGAACTAAACATAGCCATCTCAGGAAATGCAAGTCTAATGGAGACAAACACTGCTATTTCCAAAGAACTCTCTGAGTCAAAGGAAATACTTGCTAAGTTTGGCAAAAGTACTATCAAGCTAGAGAAAAAGATTGAGTCATCTAGATCGGCAAAGAATACCAATGGTCTTGGTTTCTCTGGACATGAGGAAGGAGAATCCTCGGGAACAAATGCTAAAGCATCAAAGAAGCAACTGACACTCAAAGGAAAAGGTAAGCAAAAATTCAAACCTATTTTCTTTAACTGTCTTAAAGAAGGACACACTGCCAATATATGTAGGAGCAAAGCCTACAATAATTTTCCATATTTTATCAACAATGTACCTAGATCCAATAAGTTCAATGGTCATTGTTATGCATGCAACAAGTTTGGGTATAGAGCATTTGAATGCAGGTATATGATGGATAACACTAGAAGATATCCTCAAAGGACCCAAGGAACTGGTCCTGAACCTTTTGTGAACCAGAACCACAACTAGTTTAATGTCTTCAATCATCAGTCAAGAAGCGGTGGCCATCAAGCGACAACCGGATGGAGACAAAGTTGTATGATTTGTCATGGTCATGGTCACACTGCTGCAACATGCAGCAGGAAGAATGGAAACATGTACAATGGACCTTGCAGAGCACCTGGACTTGTTTGCTATCACTGCAACAAACCGGGTCACATTGCAAGATTCTGCAGAAGTAGAAAAAGTATATCTGATGATATACCGGTCACTCAGGAAGGATAAATTGATGTTGAAAAAGTTCAAGGGGACATGAACAAAACCTGGAGGAAGAAACCAACAATGTTGGAAGAGGAACCGATTTCTACACCTAGTGTGGAAATATTGGAACCCGCAAACTAAGCCTCAAAGGCTTAGGGGGAGCAAACGGAGAAATGCTTTCAAACCCCTGGTTCACACTGGTAAAAGACCTTAACCGGTATGTGATACCTATCGCTTGGCAGAAGACCGGAAATGGTAAAAAGTCAAATTAGGGTTTACGCTCTAATAGAGGAGCATTAATGGCGATAGGTGAGAGACATGTATTAAAGCATCTTTCAAATCATTTCTCACTATCTGTTTTTGAGCGAAGAGAAGTTTTCAAGTGTAGAGCAAAGAAAAGGTGATATGAACTTAGATTTCAAGAAATTGATAAACCTTGAAAGAGATTCAAATCTAGTTTGCAAGCGGTAGTGGAAAACACAAAGCGGTGATTTGGCAACCGATGGAGAGTGGAGTGAAGCAAAATTAGGAAGCCCTAAATTCACATTTGAAAGGTATTTTTCATGTTCTTGAAATACTCTACAATGGCTTCCGCATCTCATGCCAATTCGAGTACATCCATAGAGTCAGAAAGTTTTATTCAGAGGAAGTCCAAATATAATGCCTTATCATAAGTACCGGCTGGAGTCATAGTTGAAGAGGGAATTTATGATTATATTGATTGCAAAATAGAAGACCTAGGGTCTTTAGCTATTCACACTCAGTTAGGTCTATTTTGCGGCAAGGACAAAAAGATCAAACCGGAGTTTAGTGTCTTAGAGAAGAAGAAATTCCATAATGCAGTATATTTTCTAGAAGATTTTATGGAGGATCACATCAGGATTATTTTGAGTAGAGTCCATGGTGACAAGATGTACCTGGAGAGGACACATGATATTACGCCTTAGGCAATTCATGCAGTCACCAATTTTTGCAACACAGGGGAAGTGTCGGCCCTGAGAAAGGTAAACAAAACTAAAATAGCCAAGCTCACTGGTTCAACCAGTGATTCACAGGGTATGACAATTAATCCTATCAAGGATGATCTGGTGAAATATGCCTGCATGGTGATAGGCTACATAACATTTTCAGCTAGCAGGATTAATTTTGTATCTGCTGCAGTAGTAAATGTCACTTACTGGATGATAAAAGAGGATGCATCTTTTGACTTATGCACCGGTATGCAGAGGCAACTCCTGTTGAATCTAAAGGCAATCAAACAGGACAATTTACTGAGGTTTAAGTTTGGACAACTATTGGTAGGGTTGTTCTTCTATTTTCAAGGCTACTTTCCTAGAGTAGGAGATGTCCAGTGGTCTCCTGACCAACCGGTAACCAAGCAAATTAAGGAAAGTGTACAAGCCATTGGAACCGGTTACCCTGAAGTACTGAAAAAATATTTTGATGAGTTCAGAAGAAAGATGAGTCAGAGGGTAAGAATCTCAGGTGATATAGTGAAGAAATAAAAAGATGACATCTATTTCACCATTCAAGTGGACAAATGTTTAATGGAGGCTGTTGAGCCTAGAATGGAGGAAGTGGAGCCAATGGCCTATGAAGTTATGTATGACATGCTAGAAGTGTATGCCTCAACACTTATTGCCTCACCTCTTGATCCAAAGGCTAACAGGACCGGAACCTACTTGGAGAGGATTGCACTGGCTGAAGAACCATTGGTTAAGAAAGGAAAAGAACTGGTAGGAAAGAAAGCCAAGGCAGTGCCTGCAGCATCGACACCGGCTACCACTGCAACTCCAAGAGTGACCAAGTGGTCACCAGCAAAGAAGAAACTGGAGGTAACACGGGAGAAAGTCTTCAAAAGAAAAAGGAAGACTAAGACAAATGAACAGGACTCCGAAGAAACTGAGTCTGATGAAAAGCCAAAGAAGGCAAGACAGACAAAGAAGATGAAGAAGAATGAACCGGCAGCATCCGCACCAGTAAATATTGACATCTCCTCATACAAACCTTTGACACATTTTCAAAGAATAGTTAAGGATATTAGGAGAAAATTACTTCATGATTTAGTAGATTATTATGATGATTTCAGTGATGAGGAGAAGGAGAAAATACTATAGGAAATCATTATATATTTGTGCAAGAATGATCGGTCGCCATCAGAGATTAAATCTCAGACACCGGCTTCTTTATTTAAAGCATTAGATTATAAATGGCCCATTGCCATTGAGAAGGAACAGGAGATTAGGGAGAAAGTCTTTTCACAATACTTTCTCGACCTCTCAAATTCAGAATTGTTTGATGTATTGGATGAAAATAAAGGTCTCTTCTTCACAAGGAGAAGAAGACACTGGCTGTTGGAGGGAAGAATCGATGATGTGGAAAAAGACACTCATCAGCACATGAATCATGTTGTTCTATCTCACAAAGCATGAATGGCCAACCTCCAAGAAGAAAAAGAATCGATTATTTCCAAACCGGATGAGGTTTTTGATGAGGAAGGAAACCTAGTGGAAGAACCAATCGACACTATCAATGTCGATGCCCTGGATGTAGAAGATGTCACTCAGGACATACCTTCTGAGGGAACTGAATAGGGCCAACAAGTCGAATAGGGTGGTGAACAGGCTAAGGACACACAAGAAGCGGCAAAGGAATAGGAAGAGAAGAAGAAGAGTGATGAAGATGATAAAAAGAAGAGGAAGAGAAGAGAAAAGAGGAAGAGGAGAAACGAAAAGATGAAGAGAAGAAGAAGCAAGAAGATGATAGGAAGAAGCAAGAAGAAGAGGATAAGGAAGAAAAGAGAAAGAAGGAAGAAGAAGAGAAGAAGAAGAAGGAAGAGGAAGAGAAGAAGAAGAAGGAAGAGGAAGAGAAGAAGAAGAAGGAAGAGGAAGCAAAGAAGAAGGAAGAAGCAGAGAAGAAGAAGAAAGAAGAGGAAGACAAGAAGAAGATGGAAGAGGAAGACAAGAAAAAGAGGGAAGATAAAGAGAAAGAAGAGAAGGAGAGGAAAAAGAAAGAAGAAGAAGACAAGGTAGCTGAAGCAATGAAGAGCACATAGATGGAGACTCCTAAGGCAATCGAGAGCCAAGCCAAACTGGCTGCTATCTTGAGTCCTATTAATCTCCAATCTGCAAGTGAGTATGAGCTTATGCAGAGCATCAAGGCTGCCCAAGAGTGCCTTGAAGTCATTCATAGGAAAAAGGAACAGGATATTATTCAGGTGACAGTAGACACCCTAACCAGTTTAATCCCTGGTACTAATCTTCTGGACACTGAATCATCACTAGCACAGCTCAAACTACTATGTACTATAGTGGATGATCAGGTGTAGAGCACCAAAAGGATCTTAATGTTGCTCTGGTGAAAAAGATGAATGAGTTTAGGACTGAACTGCTGAAAGACTAAAAGGACATAAGGAATGCCTTGGATGAGGGAAACTTGCTACTCAGCAAAATCTATCAACCTCCTCTATTCTATGATGATGTGCAAGTCAAGAAGCAAAAGCTTCAAATGGAATTATAGTCCTACTTGGGCACATTTAAGACACTTTATTATTCCTTTGCAGCATATGGGGAAACCGTTCACCGGTTCCAAATCTAGTCAGCCAAGATGGAGCAAGAGATTAGTACACGGTCTAGGGATTTACAGGAGCTTCAAGTGGTATTACTTCCACAACTGCAAATTCTTCAGAAGTGTTATCTGAACCTGGATGCCCTAACAGTCACACAGGAACTGACCACAGTAGATGCGATGGAGGAATAGGTATCCTAGATGCAAACAAAGAAAGAAGTGGCAACCTCCCTACTTGAGTCCTGGTCCCTATCCATGAAACAATTTTGGTAGGACTATAAATCGGTTTTTGACAAGTATTATTCATTATTGTCATAAACTTATATATATATATATGGAAACAGGGTTATTCAGCGGTACATTGTCATTGTTGGCAAAGGGGGAGAAGTATATATAGTTTTTGGTTATAAAATTTTGATCTTCTCACACAGGGGGAGAAGTATCTGGTTTTGAAATTTTTGATATATGTTTTGATATATGCTATATGCTCTGATGATTATGCTATGTATGCAAAATTTCTATACACTGTGTTGATTAAGGGATAGTGTATATGCTTATGGGGAGCAATTTTGTTAATGGCAAGTTTTTGTTGTAAAACACTTAGATGACAAAATTTTATTTTGCTAAGTGTAGCCATCAATGCCAAAGGGGAATATTGTTGGCATTTTTGTTTATTTATGTTGTGATTGTCATTGATGGACACACACTTGTATTGAGATCCCCTTTATATGTATGAGCTCGAGCTCAACCGATATTTGTTCCAACTGGTATGTTGTATACTAGTCTTTAGACTAGTGGTGATTTTGTAGAATGTGTTTCCTAGTCTGAAGCGGCATGTCAACCCCAAGTGGTTCATAGATCCCAAGCGGTACGAGGGAGAAAAGTGGCACAACACATTCTTACTAGTCTTCATTTTTTGTCAAACCAGCAACCAGTATTTTGTATGACTCGGTAATACTCTATGATGAATTACCAACCGGCATTTTGTGATGAGTTACCAATCCACTGATTGTTTGATGGTGCTTTTTGTGTCGTGTTACTGAGTATGTCTAGATTCATTGAACCTAGAAAATTGTAATGAAATCCTATTGGACCGACATGAAATCAGATTCCTTTAAAAGGACATCATGTCTAGGGTTTTAAGTTGTTGCTGAAAGGGTTAATGTCATGCTAGGGTTTAAGGTCGAAGTTGAGTTGTTGTAAGAATGATCTTATTTGAGAAGATCAAGTTGTAACTGAGAGATAGAGATAGAGAAGACTGAAGTAATGCTAGAATGCATTAACTATGAGCAATACTGGATCTAACCAAGTAGTTTGTGCTATTAGATAGATCAAACACTTGTTGATTACTCACATCTTTGACAAGTCTGTAGCCCTTAACCAGGTAGGCCTCAAAGCCTTTGTAAAATCCTCTAACAAGGTAGTCTTTAATTGAACTTATCTCCTAACAGAGATTGAGATTCCTAACAGGATCTATTCTGGTGAAGAACATTGTAAGACCTTAACCAGTCTGGTTCCTATTCTGTAGATAGTGACTTGTGAGTTCCATCTCATCGTGGTTTTTCCCTGTTGCGTTTCCACGTCAAATATCTTGTGTTATGGTTGTATTGCTTTTGTGGGTGAATGCTTTATTCACATTTTGGTTTGCATGTGTGGTAACCGATCTGACTATTAGACTACTTTACCAGTTTATCTTTAGACTATGTAAGTGTTTTAGTGCAGTGATTTTTGGCATACTAATTCACCCCCTTTCTTAGTATTCATCAGCTACATGAGGAGGAGATAGTGAGGTGTGCCATCTTTGTGAAGCCAAAGGAGGAGGAAGACAAGTTGCAGGTAGAGGTACCCAAGGAGGTGAAGAAAATGTTGCAAGAGTATAAGGACATAGTGAGTGATGGAGCACCTGCAACACTCCCACCAAGAAGGTCTATAAGCCATCAAATAAACTTTGTTCCCGGTGCATCCCTACCTAATAAAGCTACATATAAGCTCACACCTGGCAAGTGCAGGAGTTGTTGGAACAAGGACTGATCAAGAAGAGCATCAGCCCATGTGCAGTCTTGGTAGTGCTAGCATCAAAGAAGGGAGGCAAGTGGAGACTTTGCACTGATTCAAGGGCAATCAATAAGATCACCATAAGGTACAGATTTCTTATTCCTAGAATAGAGGATCTGATGGAATGTTTAGGAGTTGCTATGTATTTTACCAAGTTGGACCTTGAAAGTGGTTATCACCAGATTATAATTAAGGAGGGTGATGAGTGGAAGACCACTTTTAAGACCACAGAAGGATTGTATGAGTGGCTTGTAATGCCATTTGGTCTCACTAATGCTCCAAGCACCTTCATGGGGTTGATGAATGAGGTGTTAAAGGATTTCACAGGAAGGTTTGTGGTGGTGTACTTAGATGACATACTCATTTATAGCAGAACCAAAGAGCAGCACCTTGAGCATTTGAGGTTAGTCCTAGAGAGGTTGCATGAAGAGATGTTGGAAATTAACCTAGAGAAGTGTGACTTCTTGAAGCAAGAGATGGTCTACTTGGGATTTGTGGTGTCTAAGTGAACTTGGAAGATGGATCCAAGCAAAGTGGAGGCAATCTTGAATTGGCCTACCCCTAGAATAGGGACTGAAGTTAGGAGTTTCCATGGTTTAGCTCAATTCTACAGGAAGTTTGTGAGGAACTTCAGTGGCATATGTGCACCAATCCTTGACACCATAAAAGGAGGCCTTAAAACTAAGTTCAAATGGACTGAACTAGCTGATAAAGCATTCCAATTGTTGAAGCAAGAAGTAGCCACAAAACCCATCCTACTCTTACCTACTTTTGACAAGCTATTCACATTAGAGTGTGATGCAAGTGGAATTGCAGTAGGGGGTGTATTGAGTGAAGAGGGAAGGCTTGTGGTATTCTTCAGTGAGAATCTTAATGAGGCCAAGAAGAAATACTCAGCCTATGACCTAGAGTTGTATGCACTAGTTCAGTCTCTCAAAAAGTGGAGGCATTACCTACTCCCAAAGGAATTTGTGGTGTTCACAGATAACCAGGCTTTGAGTTACATTAACACTCATGAGAAGCTTAGCAATAAACATTTGAAATGGATGGAACACCTCCAATCCTTCACCTTCACCATTAAGCATAAAAAGGGGCAACTCAACAAGGTGGCAGATTCTTTAAGCAGGAAGTTGTTGACAGTTCAAGAGTTATAGTTGCAGAGCATAGGAATAGAAGGTTTCAAGGACCTCTATGAAGGAGATGAAGACTTCTCATTAGCCTACAAGGTTTGCAAGAAGTGTGAGAATCATTTTCATGGTGAGTATGCAGATTACACTCTTCAAAATGGTCTCTTGTTCAAAGGTAATCAGTTATGTGTGCCTAGAGGATCCATGAGGGAAAACCTCATCCAAGAAAAACACAATGGTAGTCTAAGTGGACACTTTGGAGTCAACAAAACTTTGGATCTAGTACAGAGGTAATACTATTGGCCCAAGTTGCCAAGAGATGTGAAAAGGTATGTGGAGCAATGTGGTGTGTGTCAAAGGGAAAAAGGAGGATCCATTTATGCAGGCCTCTATCAACCACTACCAGTCCCAAATAGGCCTTGGGAATGTGTTAGAATGGACTTTGTAGTAGGACTCCCCAAGACAAAGATAGGTGTGGATAGCATCTATGTGGTAGTAGATAGGTTTTCCAAGATGAGCCATTTCCTTCCATGTAGAACTACACATGATGCTAGCAATATTGCACATCTCTTCTTTAAGGAGATTGTAAGGATTCATGGACTCCCATTAAACATTGTTTCTGATAGGGACATGAAGTTCATGGGCCATTTTTGGAAAACTTTGTGGATGAGACTAGGAATTGATTTATCATTTAGCTCATCTTACCATCCACAAACTGATGGTCAAACTAAAGTCATTAATAGGGTGTTAGGCAACTTGTTGAGGTGTCTAACCAAGGAGTATGGGTAGACATGGGATCTAGTCATTCCACAAGTGGAGTATGCCTACAATGATAGTGTAAATAGGACCACTGGAAGGAGCCCTTTTGAGGTTGTCTATGTTAGACACCCAAGGGGAGTGTGTGAACTCAGGGAACTTGGTTCCATGGAGATGAAGAGTGGTCAAGCAGAGGATTTCACTCAAACCATCAAGGAGATCCAAGAGAAAGTCAAGAAAGCCATCCTAGAATCTACTTAAAAACTGAAGGCCAAAGTGGATGAAAGAAGGAGAGAGGTTAAGTTCAAAGTGGGTGACTATGTGATGGTCCATCTAAGCAAAGCTAGAATTAAAAGTGGCAAGCCTACTAAAATGCAAATGAAGAGGGTAGGACCTTGTAGAATTCTGTCAAAATATGGTGAGAACGCCTACAAGGTTGATCTTCCTTCAGATTTAACCATTTCACCAGTCTTGAATGTTGCTGATCTGATAATGTAAAAGGGTGAAATAGCAGGGCAGATTGAGAATCAAGCCAAAGTACTGCAAGACTTGGATGTGAATGCCTTACCTCAAGTGAAGCAGCCCATAGCAAAGGAGATCTTGGAGTCAATGGTGAAGAAGTCTACTAGACACTAGGTCTACATGGAGCACCTAGTGAAGTGGATAGGTCAACCTGTGTCTGAAGCTACTAGGGTTGAAGAGAGCAGGTTCAAGAAGCCTGGCATTGATCCAGCTCTTCTCACTCCCCTAGTTCCTTAGTTTGTTGTAGAGGGGGAGTATGGTGTAGGATCACCCTTCAAAGGGCTCCCACCATTTGATTTTTTTGTGTTCTTTCTTCTTTAAGAAGCCATTGTAAATATAAGAAGAGACATGTGCTCATTGGTCTTATTTAGGTCCTAGTTTAGGTCCTAGGTTCATAAGTCTAGGTTGAGTTTTATTGTGGAGTAGAGTGTATGTGTGCCTTTGATGTGTTTAGGGTCCTTCTTAGCATGGTGGTGTCCATAGGATAGCCTAATGTGGGCCTAGGAGTCAAGAAAAGCAACATTGAGAAAGTTGCTCAAAAGTTGCAAAAGTTGCATGACAACTTTTCAAAGTTGTCAAGCAACTTTTCCACCTAGTGGTTCAAAACCCTTAGCTTAGCGTGGACAACCCTAATGTGGGAACACAGACTGAGGAAAGGGTACTATATGTAGTTGCAAACCCTAAGATGATGGGTTGGATGTTATTTTTGTATGGCCCAAGGAAAGTGACTTGACTGTGACTGTAATTTTATTGCCAGTCAGCACTAATGGAGCAATGAAGGATTGATAATGGATTTATCTTCAAACAAAACTATGTTGAGACTCTTATATGGTGTATATACCTTCATTTTGAGCATTTAGGTTATGTTTTTTTTTTCAGGTGTTGTGTGTTTGTAAATATTTTGTAAACTTTCTTCTCACTGTCCAGGACTGGTTTGTGTCAATGGGTTGACGACTCCTTTCCCCATTGTGGAATCACCATGACACCATGCTAAATAGGAGTATAGACCCTATACATTACTTCAAAGAAAGCAGGGCCCTTGAAGATGTAGGGAAGCCAACCAAAGACCCACTCCTAGGCGAGACTAGACAGTGCCCGACTAGGAAGGGTTAAAGTTGCAGAGGTCTAGGAGAGCAAGGAAGGTCGGAGGAGGATGCACCCTTTGGAGGAGTTGTAGAGGGGTGTGTGGAGCACCATTGGTGAGAAGGAGGAGCTTCCACCAATCTAGACAAGGTGGTAAAAACATCAAACCAACACTGTGACCCTGGCAAGCCTAAAAAACCCTCTTTAAAACCCTTAAAAACCTCAAAATTCACCTAGGGCAGTGTACGGACACTTGGAGGCCCAAAACTAGAAAAATCCTTGAGCCCTTTCTAAATGAATAGTATCTCTTTTGGGAAGTTTCACAAGTATATGCATCGTCTACAAGAGGGAGCCTTAAAAGTCCGGATAGGAGGCCTAATTGGGCACATTCCTTGTAGCCCTATTTTGTAGGAAAAAGAGCAAAATAGTGAAATCGGTAAGGGGTTGGGAGGTTGAAACCTCTTGGGGGCACATGAATGGATGGAAAACCATGTGTAAGACTTGTTCTATCCTTTCTAGTACCTAAGAAGATTTGGTACAAGCCAAACCCTTATTAGCCTAAGTAAGGGTTCTTTGAATCTCATGAGCAGGTGAGACCTTAGGAGAAGTAATTCAAGTTGTTGGTGGGTGGATTGGGCAAGGTCATGGGATTCCACAAGTAGGGGAAGTCCTAGAGACCCTAGGGTGTGATTAGAACACCTTGTGATCCAAGGAAAGGATCTAAGAGCATAGACTAGGCTAGTCTATCCCATACCCTATCCCATCACAAGAGTACTTCATATCTTTTCTTCATTGGTGCCTCAAATGGTGGTCCTAGTTCTCGGACAACCAAAATTTTCATATAGCTAAAAGGGTTAACTAGAAATATCTCTATCTTCATTATCGTGCCTTCATCTCATGTCTACTTAGCTTGCTTGACTTGCCATGTCAAGAACATACCTCAATGGATGGTATTCTCTTAGTTACCATTAAAGGTACTTTATTGCAGGATTAACTCCTCATACGTGATTTGATTAGGGCAACTATTGCGTTTAGGTTCCAATTGAATGGTAACCTCATAAGTAATATTGATCTAAATTCCGTTATTAAACACCCAAATATACTTTCATATAAATAAATAATTTGAAATTTTCGTAGCCTTTGGGGTCTTATTATGCCATAAACATTATGATTAATAAGTTTCAAATTTCAGGGCTTTTAGTGACTCTTGAAACCCCTTGAATTGATATATGTTGATCTGTTGGTTTACAAGAATTTTCACTTATGTTTCACTTTGTTATTTCGCAAGTTTCCACCTAGGTGTTATACTTTGAAGTTATAGTTCGGTTAAACTAAGTTATGAATGTAGCCCATGTTCACTAGTGTATGAATCTAGGGCTCTGATACCAAAATGTCATGCCCAATCTTTTTGGGTATGAACACAACTACAAATTTATTTATTTTGGTCACTTAATTACATGCAACCCATACCTAAATAGTTGTGACAACTTAACAAGTTGTTCCAACAAAACCTTAATAGATAATAAATTGGGTTTCTAATGTGAGCGATGAATTAAGATTTAACTAGAAGCCTTAGGTTTCGATAAAACTCCTAGACAGAAGAATTAGAATATTACTTACGTAATAATTACGATAACTCCGACTATCAAGTGTAACAAATTGATTTTAAAAAAAGGAACAATAATAAATTCACTCAAATGTCCTCTCCATTTTAGTTGTGAAATATAATACTTAATTAGATCAAATTCTACTACATAGACATTAATAGAGTTACTTGATTCAATAATTATTCTTCCAGGTAGAGGTATATCAAGCATTCCCCAATACATTGGTATTGTAATCCTCTTCATTTATAGCTTAATTAAATCTTAAATCTATTAATTCAATATTATCACGATTTCAATGTATTAATATTAATTATTAGAGCAAATAAATTTAAAGTGCCAAACGTTATTATAATAATTAAATTATCAAATAGAAAGTTTCTCTTGGGATAAATAAATCCGCAAGATCAAGTTCATTGGCTTATTTTAGAAATATATATAAATCCACTACAATATCCTCTTTCAAATAAACATTTAATAAACTATATTAAATCCCTTCGTTTAATTATAAATATCATTAAAAATCTCTTTAAAAGTATTTATATAACATAAATAAAATTGCAATATATATATCAATCCTCCAATCAATAGGTATTAGATATTTAATACTCATCATTTAAATTACCTCTAGATTTTAAATTTAATCATTAAATTTTATGGGAACCCATCAATAAAACCCCTTTTTTTTTATAATTTTACTCAAAAGAGTATATTGATTTCCCTATAAATTAATCACTTCCCAAATTTGATAAATAATAATATTCAACAATAGACATTTAAAAAAATTCATCTTAAGCTAAATTTTAATCACCATACTTATTTAGACTTTTCATTAATAAGCTTTCAAAATATATTTACCCAAATATGATAATAATAATTCTATAAAAATAACTCATTATATTTTCCATTAAAACTCCTAACTAACCTACTAACTAAATAATAACTTAAGTTAAATGGATAATTCTATTTCAAATACTTAGAGGAACATTTTCCCTCCTCTTTTCTCATTATTTAATAATTTATACTTTTTTTTAAAACCCTAACTATGGTTTGTTTTCCTTAAAACTTATCCCTTATCTTATAATTTTCAATATCTAACCCTAACCCGAGATTGGGTTAGGGCATATCATCTTTTCTAACATATTTTTCCTTGTGTGCAAAGTGTGTGTGTGCAGGTGGGATGGCTCAGAGGGCCGAAGAGGTGGCGGTCTGCAGGGCGAAAGTGATAACACAGGGGCCAAGGAGGTTTTCCTTAACCCTCAGTCGCATTATTTGTTCGAAGGGAGCCAAGACAGGGAGCTGCGATGCTCACCAAAGAGACGCCCCACTGGGTGGGTCGTGGCCCACGCGGTGGCCTTGGCCACTGTGTGGGTCATGGCCCACACAATGGCGCGGCCCACACAGTGGGGTCGCGGTCCCCTTGGTGGTTGTGATCCCCTTGGTGGCTACGGTGCCCATAATGGGGTCACGGTCCCCTTGGTGGCCACGACACCCACAGTGGGGTCTACTAGACCCGAAACCCGCCCGAAGGTTTTTATTTAATATTTTTTATTTTTTTTATTTTTTTTATTTTATTAGTTTATTTCAAACACTTTTTAAATAAATATAGATTAATATATATATATATATATATATAAAAGTTTGGACAACAGGCTGAATATATATATATATATAAAAGTTTGGACAACAGGCTGAATAAAAATATAAAATAATCAGAGTACTAAAGTAAAACAAATGCATTTTTACTTCTAGCTTAATAATAGTCTCTCTTTATTTTTATTTTTATTTGTAAGTATATAACTCTTTTTTTTTATATATGTATTCGTAAATCTACATTTACCCTTATCTTAGAGCCAGTTATTTTAATAGAAACAGATTAGATTAAATTTTATTTCCTATTATTGCATATAATTTTCTTTTGATTCAAAAGTAACAATACTTAGATTTATTTACTTTCCAGTAACATGCTTCTACACAATGGAAAACATGAAAGAATTATTTTTATTCACAGCTACAATTAACTTTCTCTAAAATCCATTTAAACAATAAACAACAAGATATAATGTATATCTTTCTCTTTAGCAAAGGCATATAGTTAACTTTAGAGTTATTTTTCTCTTTAGCAAAGGCATATAGTTAACTTTAGAGTTAGATTGATTTTCTAGATTAATTTTCTGCAATATTTAAACTAGACACAAAAATGATAGCTTTAAATAATTTACAGCAACATCAATATAGCCTAAAATTCATTTAAAACTATATCATCAAGCATAATGCAACATTTAATGTTCATACTAAAACCTGTTTATCTGTATTTGTATTTGAAATAAATAAATCACTAGGGCTAAATATTTACTTTTATCATACTAACATTCCAGCTTTTCTAATTACTAATATCTCCATTTTACTTTTTGCATTTTATTTTTTTTGTTAAATAAATGACAGAGATAGATAAATGATAGATTTCAATATGAGACAGATATAAATGTTGGCATACTATGAAGCGGTATGATGACCTGATGATATTGTATGTTGTCATTGATGTCAATACGCTGAAGAGTGAACCGGTATATTGAAGTAAGCAACTCGCAAGAGAACCAGTATGATGTTGTGAACCGGTATATGTGAAATAGTGAAGCGGTATGTTGGAGTGAGAACCAAAACTGGTATATGGTATAACTACCGGTTGGTATTCTCAGCCTTGGGGTTTCCGGTTGAAGTGTTTCAAGCCTGTGTGATGAGTTAGCATTGTAACGAAGAACAGATCAAATTGCTACGTCATCCTTGTGCGCGTGAAGAAGCCTGCATAAAGGAGACTGCTCCTATCTACCTTGGGAATGTGCAAAGTCTGTAAATGGTGAAAATGCATGATGGGTTATCAGCCGCCATGCAAATGGTGGAGAACGAATGATGGTGAACGTCTTGAGATCGGTTTAATGCAATGTACTCAACGGTCAAGATTGAACCGTTTGAATTATCTAAACCTAAATGTTTAGGGTTTAGGGTTTGGCTACCGACTTGTCTGTTTCCTATAAGGTTGATGTTGTGTTTGTTTTTGAGGTTGTTGGCAAATGTTGTGTATGTGTATCCAAGTAAAGAGATGTGTGATTCTTGCTAGACCAGGGGAGTGAAGTGATACCTGTAGAGTGTGAGTGTAGAAGGAGAAAAGGAACTAAAGTGGATCTGATTTGGCATTGAGTGTCATTACCAGATCATTGTAATACCTGTTGATCTTTAATAACTTCAACAGTTGGAAATCACTTAATAGGGTAGCCTTAACCGACTTGTTGTAAATCCTTTAATAGGGTGACTCAAAACCATTGAGTTCTGAAAATCCTCTAACAAGGTAACCTTTAACAGGGTTCAAACCTTAGCCGGGTATTCTAGCCATCCCTTAACTGGGTGATCCCTAGCAGGATCAGTTCATAACAGAACCTGTTGTAATGAGTCTTTCACCGGACTAGGCTCCTAATTGAGAAAACTTCTAAAGAGTTCAAAAATAGCTTGTGGGTATTCATCCCCACTGTGGTTTTTCCTAGTTGGGTTTCCACGTGAAAAAAATCTATGTGTCATGTGTTGTGTTTTTCATGTGATGGTTTAAGTGATTTGTGTCTGAAGGTTAATCATGTTGAACTAGCTATTATTATATTTCTGATGATAGATTACCTATTCATGCATAAAGTCAAAATGGAAAAGTAGTATTAAGTTGAGTGGAAAGCTAAGTCATTAACCAGTTAATGCTTGTTATAGTCATTCTTAGCTTTACTGGTTGTACTCTATTTCAGACCGGTGTTACTATTCGCTAGCCATTTGCAGTGTGTGTTGTCTAACCAGTTTTAGGAAAGTGCTTTTGACTGTACTGATTCACCCCCCCCCCCCTCTCAATACCGGTCTGGTACTAACTTTTCATCATTAATCAACAATTGGTAGCAGAGAAATCCTCCAGGTCCTCTATGTTATAAGCTTAACTTCTTGGGGAAAAGATCCTATTTCTAATGATGAAGAGGGAAGATCCAAATTTCAACAGAGATAATTTCAATATATGGAAAGACAGAATGAAGATATACATCAGAATCATGGGTGCTCAACGCTGGAGCTATGTTGAGAATGCTTATGTTGCCCCTACCGGTAGTCTCACCGATGACCAAAAGACTGAGATGTAGGAGAATGGGCAAGTCATGAAAGCCCTAATTAGTAGTTTATCTGACATTGAGTTTATTGATGTCCAAGATAAAGTAAATCCCAAAGAAGCATGGGATACTCTTGAAAATATCTATAGTGGAGATGAGCATGTAAAATAGGCTAAAGAAGAAATCCTCAGGGGTAAGTTTGAAGACATGCAGATGGTTGAAAGAGAGACCATTCAACAATATGGAATAAGAATCAAAACCATTGTTGGAGACATCAAGAGTGTAGGAGGCAAAATAGAAGACTCCACTGTTGTAAGCAAAGTCTTGAGATCCTTATTACTAGTCTATGCAATAAGGGTTTCAGCTATTCAGGAGTTGAGATCAATAAACAAGACTAAGGTATCCCAAGACTCCATCATTGCAAAGTTGACTGCTTATGAGTTAAATAGTTTTGATGGTAGTATGCAGAAGACTAAATCAACCTTTAGAGCATCAGCTACACCATCTAGAAAAGGCAAAGAAGCAAGCACCAATGGTGAACCAAGACAGAGTAGAGAATTGGATGATGAGGAGATTCTGATGGAATTTGAAGCTCTTCTTGCCAATAGACTTCCTAAGGGAACCCGTAAATAAAGAGGTAAACCCCCTTTGAAATGTTTTTCTTGTAACCGGATAGGACATATTGCTATAAACCGTGCTAATGGTGACAACAAGGACAAACCGGAAAGGTTCAAGAAATTCAAAGGAGGAAACTAGAGAAATTGTTTTGTGGCAGTTGATGAAGGTGTCACTGATGAGGAATCAGAAGATGAAGAAAATGAAGATATTGTGTTTGTTGTTGTCGAGGAAGATGTGTTAGACAAGAAGGCTCTTCTCTCCTACTTTGATAAGTCTAATGAGTGGATTATTGACAGTGGATGTTCTCACCATATGACTGGTGACCGGAGCAAGTTTCTATCATTGGAAGACTATGATGGTGGTGTGGTTTGCTTTGGTAATGATGCACCATGTATGGTCAAAGGTAGAGGGTCCATCTCTCTGAATGGAAAGAGTAGTGCTAATAATGTGTATTCGGTTGATGGTCTCAAACACAACCTTTTGAGTGTTGCCCACTGAATGATAGTGGACTCACTCTGGAATTCAAGAATGGAGTGTGCAGAATCAAAGGAAAGAATGGTGAATTGGTGGCCACCGATATGCAAACCAAAGGTAACCTGTTCCAGCTGAATGCAAATATCAGTACCTGCCTTATGGCTAAGTTTGATGATAGCTAGATATGGCATAGAAAACTCTGCCATGTAAACTTTGATAACATTGTCAAGGCCAGTAAGATCAAGGCAGTTAGAGGATTGTCGGTGCTAAGAAAATTGAAAAATCCTTTGTGCAGAGAATGTCAACTGGGGAAAATGTCTTCCTCAACCTTCAGAGGTAAATCTTTCACTACAGACAATTTACTTGATCTTGTGCATACTGATTTGTGTGGTCCTATGAAAACTAGGAGTGTGCAGGGAGATAGGCATTTTATGATACTTACAGATGATTGCTCAAGAATGATGTGGGTCACATTCTTGAAGGACAAGTCTGAAGCCTTTGGAAAGTTCAAAGCTTTCAGAGCATTGGTATAAAAGGAAAGCAGTAGAAGAATCAAATGCCTTAGAACTGATCAAGGAGGGGATTTCACTTCCAGTAAATTCAACAAGTATTGTGAAGAGAATGGCATCAGGAGGCAAATGTCTACCCCCTGGACTCCTTAGCAGAATGGCTTAGCAGAGAGGAACAACCAGAGTATGCTTGAAGTGGCTAGAACTATGTTAATCCAAGGAAAGGCTGCTCACACCTTTTGGAGAGAAGCGGTGAGCACTACAGTCTACACAATGAACCAGGTACTCATCAAGAAAGGAAACGATAAGACTCCTTATGAGTACTGGACTAGTAAGACACTAGTGGTAAGCTACTTTAAAGTATTTGGTAGTAAATGCTATATCAAGAGGAGTGAACACTAGAGCAAGTTCGATGCAAAATGTGATGAAGGAATATTTCTAGGATATTCCACCAAAAGTAAAGCTCTCAAATGTTTCAATAATAGGACTCAGAGAATCGTTGAAAGCATCAATGTTAGAGTTGATGAAAAATTTGAGAAACCAGAGGTAACCGGTAGTGAGTAGTTAGGAGATGAACCAGAAGTAACCTTCTGGGAACTAGTTGCAAATCAGCCCAACACCAGTAACAGTACTCCTACACTGGTAGATGCTGATGCTGATGAAGATGAGGATGATGAAGAAAAACAAGAGGAAGTTGTTAAGAACATACCTAGGTATGTCAAACTCAATCATGATCCAAAGCAGATCATAGGAGATAAAGATGCTAGAATTCTTACAAGAAGAAAGGTCAGAGAAAAATCATGTATGATCTCTGAATTTGAGCCTAAATCATTCAAAGAGGCACATAAAGATGAAAACTACATCAAGGCAATGGAAGAAGAACTTGATCAGATAGAAAAGAATGGTACATGGTCCTTGGTACCTAGACTGGAACATAAAAATGTCATTGGAACCAAATGGGTTTTCAGAAATAAGCTAAATGAGGATGGCACAGTGGTAAGGAACAAAGCCAGACTAGTATGTAAAGGATATGCCCAAGTAGAAGGAGAAGACTGTGGAGGAACCTTTGCTCCAGTAGCAAGATTGGAAGAAGTCCATATGCTTCTTGCATATGCAGCTTTTAAAGGATTCAAAGTATATCAAATGGATGTAAAATCTGCATTCCTAAATGGTGTACTGGAAGAGGAAGTGTATATAGAGAAACAAGATGGGTTTGCCCTATCTGAAGATAGTGACATGGTGTGTAGGCTGCATAAAGCCCTGTATGGTCTAAAGCAGGCACCTAGAGCATGGTATGAATGTCTGCACTCCCATCTTGTGAAGATTGGATTTGACAGAACAAGTGAAGATAGCAATATCTACTTGAAATCAGAAGGAGATCAAATTCTTATCTATGAAGTATTTGTTGATGACATAATCTTTGGTGGAGATGACAAGATGAGTCATGATTTTGCAGATGAGATGAAGAAAGAGTTTGAGATGTCACTCATAGGAGAGATTAAATTCTTCATTGGACTACAGATTCAGCAATTGAAAGATGGAATCTTTATCACTCAGTCCAAGTGTGGCAAATAGGTGTTGAAGACCTTTGGCATGGAAGATAGAAAACTGGTTGGTACACTGATGGTGACTAGTTGCAAATTATCAAAAGGGGATGACTCAACCTTAATTGATGAGAAGGAATACTGATCAATGATTGGTAAGCTGCATTATGTAGTGCTTAGCAGACTAGACATTACACATGTAGTGGACATTACTACAAGGTTCTAGAAAAGCCCAGATTATGGGTTGTGGTATCCATACAGTAATGATTAGGTATGTAATGTGGACGACCGGAAGAGCACAATTGGTGGTGCATTCTTTCTCGATGGAAGATTTGTCTCATGGATGAGAAAGAAACAAAGTTGCATTTCTCAGTCCATAGTAGAAGCAGAGTATGTTGCAGCCTTCATGAACTGCACCTAAACTATTTGGATGAAGCATGTAGTAAATGGCTTCAAAGTTCCTATATCTGACCCAGTAAGTATATTTTGTGACAATACTAGTGCAATTAACATCTCCAAGAATCCGGTTTTACACTCTAGAACCAAGCACTTTGAACTTAAGTATCATTTCTTGAGGGAAAAGGTTCAGAACAAAGAGATTGCATTGGAACATGTCTCCAGCAAGGAGCAATTAGCTGACATATTCACAAAGCCTCTCCCAAAAGATACATTTACCTATTTGAGAGGTGAATTAGGGGTGTTGCCCCTTCAAGAGGTCAACTAAAGATGTGTGCTCCACATCAGTAAGATATTACATTGCTATATCTATTTTGGACTGATGTGTTGATAGATGCTACTCCTCAGGGGGAGCAACATAGTGGAACAAGGAAGCTTGTGCCTCCACTTTGGAATTGTTGTCAAAGGGGGAGAAGATGAGAAGCAGAGGAGATATTTGCAATATTGGGGGAGAAGATGTGAAGTGGAGAGATATCTTTGAGTATTGCCATCAATGCCAAAGGGGTAGACTGTTGGCATATTATGAACTGGTATGATGACCTGATGCTATTGTATGTTGTCATTAATGTTATCAATACACTGAAGAGTGAACCGGTATATTGAAGTAAGCAACTGGCAAGAGAACCGGTATGATGTTGTGAACTAGTATATGTGAAATAGTGAAGCGGTATGTTGGAGTGAGAACCGGAACTGGTATATGGTATGACTACCGGTTGGCAGCCTCAGCCTCGGGGTTTCCGGTTGAAGTGTTTCAAGCCTGTGTGATTCAACAGATGACATTGTGTGATGAGTTAGCATTGTAACGAACAACAGATCGAATTGCCACATCAGCCTTGTGCACATGAAGAAGCCTGCATAAAGGAGATTGCTCCTATCTACCTCAGGAATGTGCGAAGTTTGTAAATGGTGAAAATGTGTGATGGGTTATCAGCCACCATGCAAATGGTGGAGAATGAATGACAGTGAACATCTTGAGATCCATTTAATGCAATATGCTAAACGGTTAGGATTGAACCGTTTGAATTGTCTAAACCTAAATGTTTAGGGTTTAGGGTTTTGTTACTGACCTGTCTATTTCCTATAAGGTTGATGTTATGTTTCTTTTTGCGGTTGTTGGGAAATGTTTTGTATGTGTATCCAAGTAAAGAGATACATGATTCTTGCCAGACCATAGGAGTGAAGTGAGACCTGTAGAGTGTGAGTGCAGAAGGAGAAAAGGAACTCAAGCAGATCTATTTTGGCATTGAGTCCCATTGCCAGATCATTGTAATACTTGTAGATCTTTAATCACTTCAGCAGGTGGAAATCCCTTAACACGGCAGCCTTAACTGGTTTGCTCTAAATCCTTTAACAGGGTGACTCAAAACCATTGAGTTCTTGAAATCCTCTAACAAGGTAACCTTTAATAGGGTTCAACCCTTAACCGGGTATTCTAGCCATCCCTTAACCAGGTGATCCCTAGCAAGATTGGTTCCTAATAGAACCTATTGTAATGAGTCTTTCACCAGACTAGGCTCCTAATAGAGTAGACTTCTAAAGAGTTCAAAATCATGTTGTGGGTATTCATCCCCACCGTGGTTTTTCCCAGTTGGGTTTCCACATGAAAAAAATCTGTGTGTCATGTGTGGTTTTTTTCATGTGATGGTTTAAGTGATTTGTCTCTGAAGGTAAATCATGTTGAACTAGCTGTTATTATATTTTTTATGATAGATTACCTATTCATGCATAAGGGCGAAATGGAAGTGTAGTTTTAAGTTGAGTGGAAAGCTAAGTGATTAACTAGTTAATGCTTGTTATAGTCATTCTTAGCTTTACTGGTTGTGCTCTGTTTCAGACCGGTGTTACTGTTCGCCAGCCATTTGCAGTGTTTTCTATCTAATCGGTTTTAGGAAAGTGTTTTTGACTGTATTGATTCACCCCCCCCTCTCAGTATCAGTCCGGTACTAACTATTCATCATTAATCAACAGTAAATAAAAGACAGTAGCATAATACTTTCTTTTCTTTTCTTTTCCTTGCAACTCATACAAACAGAATCAACCAAATGTACTCCTTTTTTTTTATATATATTTAAATGATCCATACATCAATAAAGTATAACTTAAAAACTCAGTCAATAATATAGTTTACAATATCCTTACAATAGAAAAACTCCTTCCTTTCCCTTCTTATCTTTTCAAGAAAAAAAATACAATATTACATTCTTTTTTTTCTACGACTAAAGTAATTCGAGCAACTCCTAGCTTTCCTTTCCAAGCAACCTATATTCAAACTTAAGGTTGTGACTATGGGGTGCTCACCTCCTAGCCTAGGAAGCCACCCCCAAGCTTGGAGAGCCAAGTCCTAGATGGGTTACACTCAAGAAACACAAACAAACAAGGAGAAAAATAAACTCACCAAACACATTCCCATACCAAGGCTGAAACTTCATCACATAATATGATGTTTACAAGGGTGGAAGTGGATGAAATACCTCAAGGAGATCTGCAAGATAATATATCACAGCCAACTCATGGCAACCAAGAACACAATAAAAACCCATCTCAACCCAACATCCTTATGACCCCCAAGGCATACATGCCATATTTTCTCCCCTTACGACCCCCGAATGCATAAACAAAATTATGCAGCAAGGGTCACATGAACAAACCCTTGAGATCACTCGCATAATGAGAGCCTTTCACTCTAAGGCTGTCAAACTCCTTCCACCCCCAAGACCATTCTACCCTCCCAAGGGTAGAAGGCCTTAGATACTCCCAAAACACAAGAAAATGCATAACAGAATGGAAGAAGAACTCACATAAAAATTTTCACAAATAAAATACAAGGGAAAGAACATCTACATTCAAGCAATCTTTTAAGAGAAGATTTTCAACATGCGAAGTAAGAAATGATCCAACCTTGAATCTACTCAAGGTTTCACTAGTGATAGCTTGGAGAAGAGCAGCCCACTTCCTCCATTTTTTTTTGCAACACTTAGCCAAAATTCTATTCTAACTAGTTTCAAAACTGCAAAATCTCATCTCCAAAGGTGGAGAGTGGGTGATTAGCTTACTAAGCTTCAATCTCTAGAAGAAGGCTTCTCTCACTCCTTCCAACCTCTTGGTTAGAGTGAGGGACTCCCATTGGTTGGTCTTCCCTAGGTCTTACACACTCCCTTCCCAAGGCAGCTCAAGAAGAGTAATGAAATAGGGAAGAGGAATTACACCTATCAAGAAGGTTATCTAACCAAGGATGGCACTCCTATAGATGGAATTCGTCCCCCTTGGGAAAACCACTTTTTTGGGTGGTTAAACAAGCCCTAGGGGAAAGACACATGGCCAAATTTGGCCTTCACCCATAGGTACCCCATGAGGCCTAATAAAAATGCTCTAAAACTGACTCTAGGAGTTGATTTAATCCTTAGAAAGTCCACCTAAAGTTAACCTACGGGTCAACTCTGAGTTGACCCTCCTTGTGGCTCACTATCCTAGGTTTCTTGGTACCTTTAAGGATAATTAGGAAAGAAAATAATTGAACAAAAACAAATCTCTCCAAAAAGGTGACATGACAATTGCCAACACAACATACAACATAGGTGTCAAGTGACACTACAAAATAATTCCACATCACAAATACACACATGGCAATTGTCTCTTGAATGATTTAAACAATTCAATAAATACAATTTACACTCATGGAACATTTTACGTTTACGAATAAAATATAATACAATGGGGTGTTGTCTCTCCAAATAGACAACCCCTGGTTTTATGAACGCACATAGGCCTAGGCTTGATTCTCCATAATCTTTCCATGGTCACATGGATAATTTTCCTGTGCATCTCAATTACACATTAGTAATTCCCAAATAGCCTCATATAATATTAAATACATTAATAAGAATACAAATCAATCACTTTGCATACAATTGACATCATATAAATCAATTTACCATAAAACCAATGCAATCCATATAAAGCAATTATCATAATCCTCATAAATTCCTACCATTAGTAAGGCATGCATCATAATTCCTAACATCATAATAAGGTCTTGTAAATTTAGATATAGCTAACATATGTCAGATCAAGATTATCCAGTCAGCGGATTATATAGGATTTCAAATCTATAACACATCAAAATGTACACCGCAAGGTGAAAAGATTTTGTAACTTGGTTAAATTACTTTCTCACCAATCTATCCGTCTAACATAGCCTATCCTATTAAAACAGTTATTAATAAGGTCAACCATGGTCAACTAAGTTAACCAGACCTTGACTAGGGAGGGGATCTACAACATGCCTATAGGCGAATTAAGGTCATCCATTAAGCCAACCTCAGAGTGTGTAGGAGAAAAAATTAAATTTACCATGTGTCCACCATATATTGCATTGGCGAAATCATCATATAGAAACATTTAATTGCATAAAACATATGGCGATCGGGCCATGACTTTGATGGAAATTGACAATGTTCTGGCGACATGGCCACCCCTAGTCGGTACAAAATATTTGCCATTTCCTAGGTTGCTGATGTGAAAAATTTGCCATTGGCGAATATTCGCCACTAAAGTAATCTTTGGACTCCATCTCACAAAATAGATGTTACACATGGACAAATAGAAGAGAAGGGTTCACCAACATATTAGAAAGGTTGGATAGGTTTTTAATTGGAGGCAGTTGGCTAAAATATGATATTGCATGGGCTTCATATATCCTTCCATTATCAATCTTTGACCATTATCTGGTGTAGCTAGAACTAAAAGATAGTAGGAAACCAAAGAAAAGGTATTTTAAATTTTAAAATATTTATTGGTGAGATATTACATTCAAGGGTAGAGTTGAGAATTAGTTGAAGGAGAGAAACACTTTTCAGGGAATAGTTAGCTTATTTATTGAAAAGATTAGGGGTCATTAAAAACAAATTGAAACAATGGAGTTGTGAATGCTTCAAAAATATATTCCAAGAAAAAGAATTGGTAGAGAATGAAATGGAGGAATTGAATGATAAAGTAATTAAATACTCTATATCCACTGATGATTTTTTTAAGGGTAGACATATGGAACTATTAGCTAGAGATGAAGTATATTAGAGAGACATAGCTTGAGAGAATTGACTGTTTGTTGGTGACAAAATCAAAGTGTTTTTCATGTATCGGTTAGTGGTAGGAGGGAAAGGAATAGAATCAAAGAGATAAAAGTCTCTAATGGTGAGTGCCATATTGATGTGACAAAAATTGAAGAGGAATTTGTTAGTTTATTCCAAGCATTATTAGACAACAAAGATAATGGGATCCTGAATTAGAATGATGACATCTTTTCAGTTATAGCAAAGCGAGTAAGTGAATAAAATAAAAAGATTCTAATCAAAGAGTTCATAATGGATAAAATTAAAGTAGCAATGTTTCAATTGTTGGGAAAATGGTGTCTCAACCTTGTATTTACATGTGGTTACTATTTATAGTAAGTTTTAATTTGAGCAAGAAGTGGTGTGAAATTATCCCCAATTATTCTAGTTGGCTAGATAAGCATATTGGTAAAGTTTCATCGCAAGATCAGAATTACTTTTGAAGATATTAAAGTTTCCATTTTGGAGAGGTGCAATGAAAGGTTTAGACTTAATTTTGACGACTTTAGACCCTCCAAAATCCCTGGAAAGTGGGTGTAATATAATAGCAATTTAGAAGGTGATAGACCACTTCGCGAGCTTTCCGACGCTTCAAATAGTTTGTCAATTGGACACACGATTCATAAGTTATGGCCTCCAAAAGTTTGTACTCTTGAAATAAAAAATATAATTTGCATCGGGCACATAAATGAGTTGTAAAAGGGAGTGAAACATGTTCATGTTAGGATAACCGATGAACAACTAAGAGCAGGGGGGGGGGGGTGAATAAGTTGTTAACAAATTATAACATTTAATCCACAATACAACCTTAAATAAATCAAGTACCGGTAAAGCACATATAGATGCCGGTAGGAATAGATATTGGTAAACAATATAACTTCACACAACCAAATAATCAATCCAAAGCAACCATACCACTTAACACCATGATTTGTATGTGGAAAACTTGAAAAGGGAAAAACCATGGTGGAAAGCCTACCCACAGTCAGATGATACTTCTATAGAAAGTATGTGTTACAATGAGTGGCCTGTACTTGTAGGAAGGCACACTGCCTAGAGCGTATTGCTCATTACAAAAGAGTCTCACTAACTATAGATATTAAAACCACCTCAAGAAGAATGGACAACAATCCAGTAAAGTGAACTGTAAGAGATAGCATCTATCGTGCCTGATTACAGTCCCGATTAAGCCTAATGTCGGAGGACTAAATCCTCTTCTGAATCCAATTCGATCACCAATGATCAACCAACTCATCTACTTGAGTGATATTACAATATTCGCACATTACAATCCTTGACCATGACCTTTTCCACAACCATGATGCTCTATAAAGAGTTTCTACCTTTTATTTATACAAACCCTAAGGCCAAAACCAATTAGGTCAGCCACCTAAAAGATATTACAATATAAATCCACATTACAATGACATGCCATGTTGGCTTAAGACCAAAACAATGATAAAAAATCCATAGAACATCCCAGTAATGTGTAGAGTATACATTAGCATGATACCGGTCCATAACCTAGATACGTAGCAGACCTATTTTAAGTCCACCATGCCAAAGCAATGTCTTCAAGAAGTTAAAGCACAATCTGTAACATCCTAAAAGCCATCTAAAAGCTGTACCAACACCACTTATGCATACTGTCAAGATTCCTCACTGAAATCTTTGTCGATAAAGTCTTGAACCAATGCCAGTAAGGGTTTACCAGAGTGTGTGATAGCATCTGATTACTAAGTCCATACCAACTGACCAAGACATGCTCCAAGAGTATGTACCACATGAAATAAAACATATCCCATAGATCCAAACATGTCAGAAGTGTCCAATAGATAGTCTCATCTATCGGTAACACTAGATCTGCTACCGGTAACCAAAACCTATCTATCGGTAACCAATCATAGTAGCTAGTGTTGACATTAATGACAAAACATCAATGCAACACATAATAAATTCATCCATAATGCCAACAATATCCCCCTTTGGCATTGATGGCAACACTAGATGTGAAAAACATCTAAGTACCAAGAAATGCCAAACAAGTCTCCCCTTGTGGAAGACAACCAACAATCAATAGCTCTCCCCCTATCAATGATTTTTCATATTACTATCACTCCCCCTTTGACATCAATGCCATAAATCTAACAAAAATATCAAAGCAATGATCAATATAAACCTCTAAATCTCAAAGTTGACCACTCCCACTGAGTAGTAGCACCACTAATTAGTGCCGAAAGGAATAGTATCTCTAATAATACATGCCAGACTAATGACAAACTTCATCAATCAAGTCTCTACTAGAGGGGTAGAAACCCCTAACCTGTTTCTCAAATACTCAAATGATTCCTTATACAGTGGTTTAGTGAATATGTCTGCAATCTGTTCTTTAGTGTTCATATAAACTAATTTGACTTATTTGGATTCAACCTTGTCCTTTAGAAAGTTATACTTTATTGAAATATGTTTAGTCTTAGAGTGAAATATAGGATTCTTAGACATGTTAATAGCTACAGATTTATCATAATAGATAACTACTAGTTCACAACAATTTCCCCTGATATCCTTCAACATTTGCTTCATCCACAAGATCTAAGTGCAATTAGTTGTTGCAACATACTCAGCTTCTACAGTAGATAAATAAATGCATGACTATTTTTTGCTGATCCATGAAACCAATTTCTTTCCAAGAAAGAAAGCTCCACCAGAAGTGCTCTTCCTATCATTAGTATCACCTGCCCAATCTAAATCTGTATATGCTCATAAAGTGAAGTCATCATTCCTAGAATACCATAAACCATATTCTGTTGTTCCTTGTAATTACCGGAATATCCTCTTTACTGCACATTCATGATTTTCTTTAAGATTACTTTGATATCTTGAAATAATACTTACTACATTCATAATATCCAGTCTAGTTTGTGTCAAATATAACAAACCACCAATCATAGATTTATACCTTGTCCGATTTACCGATGAAGAGGTATCCTTGATAGATAATTTCTCACTTGTCACCATAGGAGTACTTATGAGTTTGGAATTATCCATACCAAGCTTCTTCAACAGTTCCCTCATATAATTAGTTTGATAGATAAAAATGTCTTTATCAGTTTGAGTAATCTACAAACCTAAGAAAAATCTCATTTCACCAATCATGGACATTTCAAATTCCTTCTTCATATTGTTAGCGAATTCCATGCACAATTTATCTTCTCCTCCAAAAATGATATCGTCAACAAAAACTTCAATAATCAAAATATCATTGTCAGTGATCTTATAATATAAATTACTATCAACACTGCCTTTAGTAAAACCAAGCTTCAAAAGATATTTATCCAACCTTGCATACCAAGCTCTAGGAGCCTCTTTCAATCCAAATAATGCTTTCTTCAATCTGCAAACCATATCTTTATCATCTGTCAATGAAAATACATAAGGTTGCTCAATGTATACTTCTTCTTCAAGTTCACCATTCAAAAACGCACATTTGACATCCATTTGATAAACCGTATAGTTCTTATAAGCTGCATAGGCAAGAAATAGTGTAACAGCTTCAATTCTAGCTATAGGTACAAAAGTCTCACCAAAATCAAATCCTTCCATTTGATAATATCCTTTACAAACAAATCTAGCCTTGTTTCTTACAACTTTACTATCCTGATTCAGTTTATTTCTAAAAACCCATTTAGTTCCAATAACATTCTTATTTTTAGGTCGGGGAACTAAAGTCCAAGTTTCATTATTCTCTATCTAATCTAATTCCTCATCCATATCCTTTAACCAATTTTTATCCTTACAAGCTTCAATAACACTTGTCGGTTCAATTTTAGAAATAAGACATACCTCATCATTTTCCAATCTCCTTCTTGTCATAGCTCCCTTGTTCCTATCTCCAATATTTTTATCTTTAGAATGATTTAATCTTACATACTTTGGTGTCTTGTGAATTTCAGGTTCACTGCTCTGAATCATCAGTCACAGTTGAATTTTTTGATATTGCCAGTGTAATTGTCTCAGATTCTTGTACTAGTTGAGTCATTATCAATTCTGTTATGATCATTTGCACTACTGGTTCCCTGTCATGTGATATAGATTGATTTCTATAATGTTCATCCACTTTCACATTAGCACTCTCCACAATTTTCTGCAATCTTTTATTGTAACATCTATATGCTTTGCTTTGAATTAAATAACCAAGAAATATCCCTTCATCACATCTAGGATCAAACTTTCCAATTGAATCATCTCTTTTCATATAGCATTTACTTCCAGAAATTCTAAAATACTTAATAGTAGGTGTATGTCCAAAACATAATTCATAAGGGGTCTTACCGGTTCACCTTTGATATGAACTCTATTAAATGTGTGGACTGTTGTACTCACTGCTTCTCTCTAGTAGATATGAGGCAATTTAGCTTCCATTATCATAGATCTTGTTGCATCCAAAATAGTTATTTTCTTTCTTTCCACTACTCCATTCTATTGAGGGTCGGGGGTGCAAATAACTGTCTCCTTATGCCATTTATCTCATAGTAACTGTTAAATTCATGAGAAGTGAATTCACCACCATGATTTGATCATAGACATTTTATTTTCAATCTAGATTCTATTTCAACCTTTTCCTTAAAGATCTTGAATTTCTCAAAGGCTTCAGACTTCTCCCTAAGAAAAGTCACCCACGTCATTCTAGAATAGTCATCAATAATCAACATGAAATACCTATCACCTTGAAAATTTCTAGTCCTTGCTGGATCACATTAGTTAGTGTGAATCAAATCAATTACATCATTAGATTTATCATGTATGCTCTTAAAAGAACTTCTGACTTGCTTTCCCAATTCACATTCCTTACATACCGGATTATGAGGCTTCACAATCCTAGGTATATCTCTATTTGCCTTAGTTGAACTGATTTTGACTATACAATCAAAATTAACATGACACAACCTCTTATGCCATAACCAACTCTCATCACTATGAGAAATCAAACATGTTATGTTACGAGTGTTCAAATGAAAGATATTAACTCCAGTTTGAATACTGGTTGCAATCTCCAAACCAGTCTTGTTAATGATTTTGCATTTTTTATCTTTAAATTGAAGTTGGAAACCCTTATCAACTAGTTGACCAACACTCAAAAGATTATGTTTTAAAACTTATACATAATAAACATTATCAGTGTTATGCTTTCCATCCAAAAAAATAATAACTCTACCTCTAATCATACATGCTTTATCAGCTACAAATCTGACTTGACCTCCATTGAATTCTTGCAGTGACAAAAATTTAATTTTATCTCCTGTCATATGGTGTGAGCATCCATTGTCAATTACCCATTCATCCTTATCTTCAAATTTTTTTGTCAGGGCTTTCTCCTCATTTTTTATAGCTAGTGCCGGTTCATCTTCCTTCAAAGCATAGAACTCCCATTCATTTCCATTGCCCAATTCACTAGAAGAATCTTTTGCTAGTTCATCTCCAGAGCCATCACTTACTCCTTCCTCATCCGCTATGTAGCATTGTTTATACTTCTTGAATCTATATCTATTCTGGTTAGGCTTAAATGATTTCTTAACTCTTTCTTCAAATCTTGCATTCCTTTCAGGACATCTAGAAGCAAAATGACCAATCTTATTACATGGAAAACATTTAAAAGGTGATTTCCTTCATACTTACTTCCTATTGGACCTTTAAGTACTCTTCTAGAAAATAAGGCTTCAAGTTTCTTAAGTTCTTCATCTTCTTTCCTCATGTCTTACAGTTCTTTTGCATATAGGACTTTCCAATCACTTTTGATGATAGATGATGCATGAAAAGCAAGTTCAAACTTCACAACTCCAAAAGATCCAAATTCTTCAAGCTCAAAAGCAGATAATTTTCCAATCAGAATGTCTTTGTTAACTAAAGAGTTTTCCATAGTTATCAACTCATTAATTGTAGTTGCCTTCATCTTGTAAGCCGGTGGAAAGGCTCTCAAGACTTTGGAAACTATTTCATCTTCACTCAAAGACCCTCCATAAAATTTAATTCCCATAACAATCTCATTTAATCTTTCCATAAACATAGCAATTCTTTCATTATCTTATATCTTAAAGTTTTCATACGTTACCCGGTAACCATCAAGTTTAGCAATTTTCACAGTAGGGTCACCTTTATTCAGAGTCTAGAATTTATCCCACATAACCTTTGTTAAAGATTTGTCAGTCAATCCCATAATCTGTTGATCAGTAAGTGCACACAAGAGGGCTTCTCTAGCTCTGTAATCATTGTCAATGTTCTTATCCAAGTCTGCAAGAGTAGGATTGCCCGATGTCAGATCATAAGGTGTATATCCTTTCTCAGTGATCTACCAAATATCCTTTCCAAGACATCTAAGATGAGTCTCCATCCTGATCTTCCATATTCCATAGTTTGTTCCATCAAGCTTAGGAATTTCTTTTCTGAAAATACTTGTCGGTGGATTAAGTGTTAGCAACCATAGGATCTACCTCAAGTGGTTAATCTTCTACAAAAGAGGACCAAAGCTCTGATACCAATTGTTAGGATAACTAGTGAACAACTAAGAGGGGGGGTGAATCATGTGTTAATAGATTATAACATTTAATCCACAATACAGCCTAAAACAAATCAAGTACCGGTAAAGCACATACAGATGCTGGTAGGAATAGATACCGATAAACAATAGAACTTAACAGTTAACTAGATAATCAATTCAAAGAAACCATACCACATAACACCATGATTTGTACGTGGAAAACCAGAAAGGGAAAAACCATGGTGGGAAGCCTACCCACAGTCAGATGATACTTCTGCAAAAAGTATGTGTTACAATGAAGGGGCCTGGACTTGCAAGAAGGCCCATTGCCTAGACAATACCGCTCATTACAAAAGAGTCTCACTGACTACAAAGGTTAAAAACACCTCAAGAAGAATGGACAACAATCCAATAAAGTGAACTACAAGAGATAGCATCTACCATGCCTAATTATAGTCTCAGTTAAGGTCAATGTTGGAGGACCAAATCTACTTCTGAATCCAATTCGATCTCCTATGATTGACCAACTCCTCTACTTGAGTGATATTACAATATTGGCACATTACAATCCTTGACCATAACCTTTTCCACAACCATGATGCTCTATAAAGAGTTTCTACCTTTTATTTATACAAACCCTAAGGCCAAAACAAATTAGGTCAGCCACCTAAAATATATTACGATAAAAATCCACATTACAAGGATATGCCATGTCGTCTTAAGACCAAAACAATAATAACAAATCCATAGAACATCCCAAAACATCCCGGTAATGTGTAGAGAACACTTTAGCATGATACTGGTCTATAACCTAAATAGGTACCAGACCTATTTTGAGTCCACCATGCCAAAGCAATTTCTTCAAGCAGTTGAAGCATGATCTTCAACATCCTGAAAGCCATCTAAAAGCTGTACCAACACCACTTATGCATATTGTCAAGATTCCTCAATGAAAGCTCTACTGATAAAGCCTTAAACCAATGTCAATAAGGGTTTACTAGAGTGTGTGACAACATTTGATTACCAAGTCCATACCAACTGACCAAGACATGCTCCAACAGAACATACCACGTGAAGTCAAACATATCCCATAGATCCAAACATGTCGGAAGTGTCCAATAGATAGTCTCATTTGCCGGTAACACTAGATCTCCTACCGGTAACCAAAACCTATCTGTTGGTAACCAATCATAGCAGCTAGTGTTGACATTAATGACAAAACATCAAAGCAACACATAGTCATTTCATCCATAATGCCAACAGTTCATGTGTGTTTTAACATGTCATAGGGAATCTAGATTGAAGATAATACCGGCTATACTTGATGGGGTAGTTTTAGCCCATGGTTTGTAATATTGTTTGATGGTTTCTTGGATTGTATCTCCTATATATGGGGTATGTGAGATAGACATTGTGTAACTATCTTATGGATATTTAGTTACCTCTAAATATCTGATTAGTGGTAATGATGTGAAGAGCTTTCTTTGCAAGTATATTGTAATCTACAATTGGTTGTTGAATAATATATTGAGTTGCTTTTGGAGTGTGGGGTTTTTATCCCGAAAGGGTTTTCCCTATGTAAATCACCGTGTCATGGTATGAATGTTATTTTGTTTATTTTAGTTAAGTTTTTATAATTGTTGTGATGATCTAATAAAGTTTTTGCATTATTCTCCTCTCAAGGTTAGTGTAGGAAGTTGTTTTTCTACTTAACTTCCTTACAAGTGGTATGAGAGCCTAATCACCTTTGGTTTCAATTGTGGGTTGTTGAGTCTTTTCAACTAATATAGCTTGGAGTGGGAGCTTATGTTGAAGACACATTTGATCTTATTGTAGGAATTTTTAGATGACAAGTTCGTTAGGGAGAATAGAGGTGGAGAAATTTAATGGAACTAACTTTGAGATGTGGAAGCTGGAGATGGAAGATCTGCTGATAGATCGAGATTTGTGGGATGTTATTGATGCAAATGTCCAAAGAACCTTACATCCTATAGCGACGACCCAGTATGATGTTATGGACAAAAAATCCAAGGGTATAATCAGATTGTGCTTTCAAGACTCTGTTTTGATCAATGTCCATGACAAAAACTCTACAAAGAATCTATGGACTATGCTCGGTGAAATGTATGAAGCAAAATCTTTATTAAATCATATTTTCTTGACAAAGAAATTGTATTCCTTGAAGATGGAAGAGCGTGGACAAATTTTAGACCACCTAGAAGCATTCAATATGTTGGTGGCTCAATTGGTATCTATTGGTGTTAAGATGGATGAAGAGGAGAAATGTCTGATCTTGCTTTATTTTTTTCCTGATTCATGGGATTCTCTTGTTATGGCTATTGGTAGTACTTCTATTTTTTTTAAGTCTGAAGATGTGGTGGGTTCCCTACTTGGTGAAGAGATGCGGAGGAAGGTATCCTGCAATTTGAAGCAAGTCATACCTATTCATGGAAGACCTAAGGAGAAAGGAAAGAAGAATGCAAAGTGCAATAAGTCCAAATCCAGAGGGACATCAAAATCTCCTAGAAAGTCCAAAGTTATTTGCTGGAATTGTGGTAAACTAGGTCACATCTGTAAGGATGGAAAAGAAGAAAAGAAGAAGATAAAGAAGTTTGATTCTTATTATGAGTCTAAGAAGGAAGATGGTGATGCATTCATTGTAGCTTTAGCGACTCATGCAACTAATAATGCTTGGTTAGTTAATGACTCAGGTGCCTCTTTTCATATGATTTCCAATAGAGATTGGTTTTCTGAATATGAATAATTTAATGGAGGTAAGGTGTACTTGGGTGATGATTCACATCTAGACATTATTGGTCAAGGTAAAGTTAGAATTAGGTTTTCTGACGGTAGAATAAAAAGGTTAACGGTGTGTTGCATATCCTTGGATTAAAATTAAATTTGTTATATGTGAGCAAACTGATAGATGCGGGTGTGTAGGTAGTATTTTCTAAAGAAGTATGTAAGATGATTAAGGGTGTTATGGTAATTTGTAGAGGTGTCAAGTTTGACACTCTATATAATATAGAGGCATACACTGTTGAGTGTAATAGCACTTCTGTAAAAAGTAAATATGTGGATGCTTCATTAGCAGATTTGAGGGTTTCACCTTCAGGGGATGGACATGGCATTTGGGTACCTAAGGGTGCTCTTACTTCTAAAGAAAAGTTAGCTATAGAGAAAACTATGTTATGGCACTAGAGGCTTGGCCATATTAGAGAAAAGGGTGTAAGGACCTTAAATAATAAATACCTTGTTGAAGGATTCAATGATTGTAATCCTGATATTTATTTGTACGAGCATTAAATTTATGGAAAATAAAACTACATTCAGTTTTACTCGAATTCTCATAAATCTTGTGGTGTTTTGGATCTCATTCATTATGATGTCTTTGGTCCTATAGATGTTCCTTCGATTGAAAAATCCACATATTATGTTTTATTTATTGATGATTTTAGTAGGACATGGGTATATTTTATAAAGAGTAAATCAGAATTTTTTAGTGGATTTAAAGAATTTAAAGAAATGGTTGAGTTGCAGACTAGAAAGAAAATTAAATTTTTGAGGACTGATAATGGCGGTGAATTTTCCTCTAATGATTTTGATAGATTATGTAAAGACTATGGCACTAACAAACATAATACAACTCTGTATTCTCCATAGAAGAATGGAGTTGCAGAAAGAATGAATAGGACATTGATGGAGAAGACTAGGAGTATGCTTAGTAGTACTAGTCTAGAAGAAAAGTTTTAGGTTGAAGCTATTGCCATTGCTTGCTACCAGCTTAATAGGTCTTCTACATCAGCTCTTGTTGATAAAACACCAATGGAAGCACAGTCGGTTCATAAGCCTTCACTACAACATCTTAGAGTTTTTGGTTGCGAGGCATATGCACATGTGCCAAAGGAGAAGAGACAAAGTTGGAGAACAAGGCTGTGAAATGTACATCATCAAGTATAGTTATGGTGTGAAAGGATACAAGCTTTGGGACCCTATAGCACAAAAGGTAATTCATAGTAGAAGTGTTATTTTTAGAGAAATTAAGCCTCCTGTTACATTGCAGCGAGAACAGACAAAACAAGAAGATGTGATTCAATTCCCTTTTATGCCTGAAAGAGTTGAATCAAGACCCCTAGATAGGCAAGAAGCCGAGGAGAGCTCATCTAGCTTTGAATCATCAGAAGAGGAGGAAAGACCTCCAACTCAACTTGTTTGAAGGTATACAACACATAGACAACCACCTAAAATGTATTCACCTGATCATTGGAGATGTAGTTTTTCTTTAAATACTAATATGGATGAACTAAAATATGTAGAAGATGCATTAGGTATGAATGATGCAGAATTATCAAAGATTGTTATGCAAGAAGAAATGGTAGCTCTGAAAAAGAATGATACATGGGATCTTGTACCATTTCCTAAACGAAAGAATCCTATTGGTTGTAAATGGGTGTTCAAGAAAAAGACTAGTTTAAATTGAGGCATTGAGAAGTATAAAGCAAGGTTGGTTGCAAAAGGCTACTCTCAGGTTGAGGGTGCTAATTATGGTGATAGGTTCTCCTATTGCAAAAATGACATCCATTAGATTTTTTATTTTTATTGTTGTAGCTTATGATTTAGAGGTTGAGAAAATGGATGTGAAAACTGCTTTTCTTCATGGTGATTTGGAGGATGATATTTATATGACACAACTAGAGCACTATGTGGTGAAAGGTAAAAGTAATTCAGTCTATAAATTAAAGAAATCTCTATATGACCTCAAACAGAGTCCTAGGATGTGGTACTAGAAATTTGATACATATCTGTTGAATTTAGGATTTGAGCATTATAAATTAGATCTTTGTGTTTATTATAAATCTGATGGTGATCATTTCCTATACATTGCATTGTATGTTGATGATATGTTATTCATTGGTAAAGGGAAAGGTATGATTTTAGAAATAAAGTCTCATCTCACTGCTAAATTTGAAATGAAAGATATTGGTGGAAAAAAGCACATTCTTGAGATGGAAATTAGAAGAGATAGAGTGAACAGAAAGCTACGGCTAGGCCAGAGTAAGTATGTGAATTCAATTTTGTAGAGGTTCAAAATGCAAGATTGTAGACCATTGTGTGTTCGGTTTACAGTTGGAATGAAATTATCTGTTGTATATTGTCCTACATCCCCATCAAAGATGGAAGAAATGACTAGAGCACCTTACCAGAGTGTAGTTGGAAGTTTGATGTATGCTATTGTTTGTACTAGACTAAACATTGCCCAAGTAGTGGGAGTTCTTTTTAGATATATGTCTAATCCTGGTAGAGTTCATTGTGATGCAGTCAAAAGAGTCTTCAGATATTTGAAGGGTACCTCAGAGTATTCTTTGTGTTATCATGGTAATTTGGTTGGAGACATGATTTGCCTTGATATTCATGGTTATATGGATTTAGACTGGGTAGTTGATATTAATAGCATAAGATCCACCAGTGCTTATGTGCTTACTTTATTTGTTGGTGCAATTAGTTGGATGAGTAAGAGACAGGTTGTGGTTGTTTTGTCCACTATTGAAGCAGAGTATATGGTAGCTACTCATACTTGTAAAGAAGCCATTTGTCTTAAGAGACTGTGTTTAGATATTAGAATAAAACAAGGAGTAGTGATAGTTTATTGTGACAGTTAGAGTGCTATCTGTGTGGCTAAGAACCCCACATTTCATGCTCGATCCAAAACATTGATGTTCAGTATTATTTTGACAAAGATATGTTCGAAGACGGTAGGGTGAAGCTGGTTAAGGTAGAAACTTTGATGAATGTTGTAGATTCTTTAACTAAGGCTATGACCATAGAGAATTTTAGATGGTGTTTAGAGTTTATGGGCCTCATGGCCACTAGTAATTGATTTATTGTGTTGATACTCTCTTTTCTCTTGCAAGGTGTTCGACAAGTGGAGAATTTTGGGAAAATGGTGTCTCAAACTTCCATTTACATGCAGTTACTATTTATATTAAGTTTTGATTTGAGAATGAAATGGTTAAAAATTATCCCCAAAGCTTCTAGTTGGCTACATTAGCATACTGATAAAGTTTCATTGAAAGGTCATAGCTAGTTTTGAAGATATTAAAGTTTCCATTTTGGAGGGGTATAATGAAAGGTTTAAACTTAATTTTGAGGACTTTATACCCTCTAAAAGAACTTGAAAAGTGGGTGTAAACGGAATAGAGGTTTACGAGGTGATAGAAAAATTCACAAGCTTTTTAATGCTTCAAACTACTCATCAATCAGACACACAGTTCACAAGTTATGGCCTCCAGGAGTTTGTACTCTTGAAATAGGAAATAAAATTTGCACTGGACACATAAATGAGCTGTAAAAGGGAGGGACATGTGTTGATGTGTGTTTTAACACATCATAGAGAATCTAGATTGGAGATAAGGTCGGCTATACTTTATTGGATAGTTTTAGCTCATGGTTTTGTAATATTGTTTGACAGTTTCTTGCATTGTATCTCCTATATAAGAGGTGCATGAGACAGAGGTTGTGTGTAAGACTCTTATGGCTACTGAGTTACCTTTGAATCTCTCAGTAGTGGTACTCCTATGAAGATATTTCTCTGCAAGTATATTGTAATGTGTAATTGATTGCTGAATAATATATTGAGTTTCTTTTCGAGTGTGGGGTTTTTCTCCTAAAAGGGTTTTTCCCATGTAAGTCACTGTGTCATGGTATGAATATTATTATGTTCATTTATGTTAAGTTTTTTTAACTATTGTGACAATTTGATAAATTTTTTGCATTATTCTCCTCTTAAGGTTAGTGTAGGAAGTTGTTCCACTACTTAACTTCCTTACATCAATTACACCCAAAAAAAATACCTAGACTCGATGGATTGCATGCAAAATTTTACCATACCTACTGGGAATTTATCGGACAAGATGTGTGGGAAGTTATAGAGGATTTCAGGGAAAGCGATAAGTTTGTTTCACATATTAATAACACCATGATTTCCCTCATTCCAAGAAAAACAAGTAATTTGATGATAGATTATCACCCAATTTCCCTCTACAATACTATCGATAAGATCATTTCTAAGTGAATTGCTAACCAATTGAAGAATGTGATGGGGAAATTGATTGGTAAAGAACATAACAACTTCACTCTGGGTAGGGGGATTGCAAATAGAATCCTATTAGTAGTTGAGATAATTCATACAATATCTATAGTGAAAATCAGAGGTATGTTGACTATTAGATGTTAATAAAGCATGATAGGGTTTAACGACAAATTCTATTAAAAGTTCTAGAACATTTTGGCTTTTGTTTAAAATGGGTTGAGTTAATTAAGATATGCATCTCTAGTACTTGTTTCTTTGTCCTGGTGACTTGCTCCATGTATGGTTTCTTTGCCCCTTCGAATGGATTGAGACAAGGGGACCCATTTTTCCCATTCTTATTTATAATTATGACTAAAGTGATAGCAAGGTTGATTGGGAAACTGCAGGAAGGTAGAATTTGGAAAGGTATCTCGATGGTTAGAGATATTGAGCCAATTATGCATGCTTAATTAATTGATGACACTATCTTATTTGGTCAGGCCTTTGTCCATGAAGTAGAGTTGATTTGATAAACATTAGATATTTAATCTAAGGCATCAGGCCATATTTTAAACAAGGACAAGACCAAAGCAGTTTTGTTCAATACAAAGAAGGTGTTGTGGAATACGATAGCCAAATTTTGGGATGCAAAATTGGGACACTTCCTGTCAAACACAAAAGTGATTCATTATTTATTGGCATGAGCATAATAGTTTATTGGGATGGATTGATTAGCAACTACCAAAATAAAATATGCAATTGGAAGAAGAAATGGCTATCATTTGCTGGCATGATTATGATGATTAAAGCGGTGTTATTAGTTGTTCCCATGTATATAATGTCAAGATTTAGACTTATAAACAAAACAATTTTAGTATTAGAGGGTTTATTGAAGAAATTTTTGTGGGAAGGTGCTAAGGAAATAAAGAGAATCCCATTGATCAAATGGGACATGACTTGTTTTTCCAAAGATAAAGGAGGTGGTGGATTGAGATGGCTTAGTTGGCAGAATGCTACTTTAAGGTCCAAGCTCATTTTGAAAAATGTAAAAAGAACTAAATAAATTTTGGTGTTAGATTATGTAGAAGAAGTATCTTAATTGTGAATATTCAAAACAAATCCTAAAGTTTGGCAATTCATATGGGAAAGTAGGAAGCTAATTGTAGATCATCTGACTTGGAATATTGGGAAGGGGACTAAGGATAGATTTTGGTATGATTCCTAGAATAGAAAAATTCTTCTTGATTGATCCTTCAATGAACCAAATCAGATTGAAGAGGTACTAAGAGAAAATGGAGATTTTTTTATAGACTTTGTGTCTCAAATGTAGGAAGGTTTTGGAGAGGATTGGGATTGGGATATGTTAGATAGGTTAATCATTATGGAGGAATAAAGAGTTGCATTAAAGGCGATTCTAAGGGATGATGGTATTTTGGATATATTGATATGGTTTTGTCATTGATGTCAACACTTATCAAAACTATCAGCACTTGGAGAATTGGTTGTGCTCACCGACAAGCAAGTGACTTATGCACAGTCATCGGTATTTGGTTCACCGGTAGGATATATTGTTCACCGGTACTTTGAATCACTTGGAGAATACTTGGTTATGTCAAAGACATCATTTTGACACTTTATCCTGGTGATTTGTTCATTGGCTTATTTGAGTTTGCATATTTATTGTTATCGACAAAGAGGTCCAGGATATACATTGGTAGGCTTTTTTATTCCAAATCAGCACGACATGTCATCGAGATGATTTTGTTGTTATTGTAAATGCATTGAGATGACATCATGCAGAGGATATTGTTTCATTTGTAATTGATTTTATTGTAATATATTTTAGTGAGCCGACCTACTCAATTGATCTTAGGTTATGGTATAGATGTAAAATCTCATTTGTGAGATCGATATGTGATTGAGAATAGGTTTGTAATTAGGTATATGTGAATATTAGCAGAGCCATACATGCAGATATCATTCAAGATTGAAGGAAGGTTTGAAGAAGGCATATAAGAGCTAAACTAGTACTGAATCCAACATAAGGAGATGCTATTTTGAGCAGTACATTATCATTGGATTTAATCATCCAATTGTAGTCAGTGTGACTCTCATTTTTTGATTGAGTAATGAGCTCTAGGCGCTTGACCTTTCTGCATGTGCAGACCCCCTATTCTACACACATACTATCTGTAGTAGTATCATCTAATTGTGGGTAAGGTTTCCCACCATGGTTTTTCCCCTTACATGTTTTCCATGTACAACTATTAGTGTTATGTGTTGTGGATGTTAGTGTCTTTTTGTTTCATACATTAACCTTTACCGGTACTGCAATTAACTTATAAACTGTCTACTAGCATAAGGTTTGGTTTACAAGTATCAAGCATTAAGTTTTGGTTAAGTTAATTTTAGTTTGAATTTATTAGACAACAGATTCATCCCCCCCCCTTAGTTGTCTCTAGGATCTAACAATTGGTATGAGAGCTTAGTCCTCTTTTTGCAAAAGTTTAACAGCTTGAGGAGATCCAATGTCTTCAAACAATTTTAGGAAGGACAATCCTAAACTTGATGGAACCAACTATGGCACATGGAAGATCAGGATGGAGACTCACTTAAATTACATTGGAAAGGACATCTAGGAAGTTACAAAGAATGGTTACACTGCTCGTACTCAAAGTCAACCTAATCCACCAAATCTAGCCAAAGATGAGGAAAATGATTGCAAAGCAAGAGAAGCACTTTTGAGTGCATTGTCAGATCAAAAAATTATGGGATTATCAGACAGGTCTACTGCTAAAGCTATTTGGGATAGATTGGAGACATTGAATGAAGGTGATACCATAGTCAAAATTGTAAAACTTACCCCTAAGATAACCATGAGGTCTTATCAAGCATTTAATGCTTCCTACCTCTCTTCTCAACCCAGTCTTATGTTGATAATTGTCACCATATCATTGGTGCCAATTGCAAACATGGATTCCCAACTTTCAAACTTGGCCCTTGATTGCCTCTTTCAATCCTGACCATCCATTGCCCTGTTTTTGCTATAAACAGAGCTCTCATCCCTCCATTTTCATATCATCCAAGTCTTTAGCATCTCACTTATACTCAAATCCATTCAAGCTTTCATATCTCATTTTATGCTCATTATTTAGCTTCTCTTTTAAATTGGGAATTAATCTAAATATGCTAATTTAGAGTATGTTCCTTATCATATAGCTTAAATCATTAACTAATATAGTATGCTAGGATAGTATTTGTTTACTAATCTTGTCATCTTATAACTAGTTTATTGCATTTCTAGAATCATGCATAGCTTAGGATGCATCTCATATTGAATCAACAAAAAGCATCCCTTGTTCTTGCATTTGCCATCCCTAAACCATCTTGCTCAGTGATCTGAGAGCAAAAACATTGGTTTGAGGGACCATGCAAGATAGAGAACCATGGAACCATCCTTGGGAAGCTGAATTATCCTTCATAACTCCATACCTTGCACAAAGAAGTACTGTGGGTGTGTGAACAAGGCTCCTTAGAGCTCCGTTTTTCACATTTTGAGTTCTATTGATCCGCTTTTCCCGCATACATTTTTGGTGCCCACCATGGGGCTTTACCCCATATATCTAATTGGTGTTGAAATATATCCACTTTTATAGGTCCCCAAAAAATGAGAATCAACACATGGGAATCATTTCCTAGCACGTCTGGTTAACAGCCAAGCGCATCTAGTTCACTGTTCAGTGCATGGGGTCCATCACCTAGAGCATCAAGTCTATTTATTAGTGCATAAGCATTAAAATTTTTCCTATAGGTCTCGACATGGGAAAAAAATAGAGCAACACTTTTGGTGCATAGAGTAGTGCATCCTGAAAATAGTGTAGCGCGTTGAAGACTTCTTTTAGCACATCATGACTATTATGTAGCGCATACAATTTGTTCTGTACCGCATCCAAAAATAGGCAGAAATCAAAATTCCAAAATCTGTAATCAGGAATGGGAAAATAGACTTGTTGCAGCCCACCAAACATCTAATATTTTCAACTTGTCTTCGTGCAGGATTCTAACAAAAATTGTTGCAGGTGGGAGCTTAAACTTTAAGAATTTAAGATAGTTAGAATTTTCACTAACTTAGTTAAGTTAGTTTAAATTTTTAAGTTTCTTCTATTCTTCAAAGAATTGAACTCACTTATTTCCTTTGGGCTATAAAAAGAATCACTAAACTGAACATTTCTTGCTTTCATAGGAGAAAACCTATTTTTGGGCTCTAAAAAGAACAAGGCAAACAATCTCTTTTTTCAAAAGTAGATCAATAAAAAGAACCTCACCATACTTTGGTGTTTAAAAGGATTCATCTTTAATTTTTGTATAAAGGAAAGAACCTCACCTAAAAGGCTTTGTTACAATCAAAGAGGGAAGCAATTCCCCTTTTGTTTACCGATTTTTCTTTGTTGACCAAGAATGAACCTTTTTGCTTTGTTGACTCAATTATTTCCTTAGATTAAATAATCACTGATTTGGGGAAGTAAAATTAACACCATGCTTTTTTTTGGAGCAACATCTCCAAATAGAGGTTAGCAAATCATTGAATTGAAGGCTTAAAAAAACAACCTTGTTTACCTTGTCTCAAAAGTGGAAGGTATATGCTCTCCCCTTAACTGGGTGATCAAAAAGCCAGACCTCTCTTAAAAAGCTTTCTTTACTTCAAGCATTTACATCCTTTAGTAGGCCTCCCTTCCTGAGGAGTTGGAATCAACTCTTAAAGCCATTTATGGCCGGTGTGAAGGGAACGACCTAAGTGGGAAATGGATTTGATGCCAAGTGTTCCAACCCACTATAATCAAAAGTGGAAGGTGACAAAAGTCCCTTTCAACAGTTGCACACAACAATTAGCCTTCCCCCAATATCCTCTAGATACGTGAAGCCTTTATTTTAAAGGTTGGAAAGCCTCCTGAGGGAGTTTATCACTGACGGTCGAACAGGAAGCCTGATTACAAGCCATAGAAATAGAAACTTTGAATAGGGTCAGTAACCAGACATTTATAACATCATAGTGCAAGGGTGGGGAAGAATTCGCCCCCAAGATTACTCACCATATATCTCCCAAGATAACTACTCAATTGTGAAGCAATTCACTTTGGGTTAATTTCTAGCAAAAGGCAAAAAAATGGGTGCCCTCTAAGGGGTGACACGGTTGTTTGAGCTGATGGAGTATCGAGACTAGTGGGCTATGATGTTATTTATGACCTTTGAATAAAGAGTCTTTCTGAAGTGTGTTTTTCGTATCCAAACCTATTAAAACATTGAGGATTTGAACACATCCTCGTAGAACATACTCTTTTTGTTAGATTAAGCAAAAATGGTTGTCTTCTTTGTCTTATGCTTACATTTATTACTTCAGAAAATCATCCATCAAAGCTGAAAAAACTCACAATCAAATCCAAAAATTGCAGAAAAACCAACCAAAGGAAAAATTAGGGTAGATTAGCGCACAAGGACAACTCCTTAGCACGTAGGGTATTTCTATTAGCGCATCAAACCATGAAGTTAGCACGTCTGTTCCAAACAGTAGTATTTTATCTCAAGTCTAAAACAATGTTAAACATTTAGCGCATTAGAAAAATAGTCTAGTGTGTTGAAGCATCAGCTTAGCGTGTAGAAACCAAACTTTAGCGCATCAGGTTTAACAGTTAGCGTGTAGCAGACCCATACTAGTGCATAACCTTTCAAAATAGAGAAAACAAAATTTTAAATAGTCAAAACTTTTAGCGTGTGTCTGGGGGCAGCCTAGCACGTGTGGTCATTCTTTTAGCATGTGAGGTAATTCTGGTAGCACATTTCGTCCCTGTTTTAGCATGTGACCAAAAAACAAAAAGATAGGGGGAAAAACAGTGAGGAATTTTAAAATTTTTGAAAACATTTTCAGAAGCCTCTTTCCATCAGCATCATTTTTCATCAAAGTAGAGTAGCGAAAATGAAACTTTAAAAGCTATTTCTTGAGTTAAGTTTGTCAAAACAAACGTTGTAAAAATTTGAAATTGATCACACGATAAAACATATCTATCTTATCATAATCCAGAAACCTCATCATAAGTATCAACAGAATCCTTTACCATCTCACGGATTTCTTCTCAAAAACACTTGTTTAAAAATTTTCGGTTGTCAAATCAAGTCTCCATATCGGGAGGCTTTTATCCATATCATTTGATACGCTTTGTCATGAAGGGGCATCTAAACCTTCATCTTGATAGAGTAAGACTTGAATTTTCAAAACAAGATCAACTAAAACCAAACAAATCAAAGGAAATCATTGATCACTCATGCATGACTAATCCCCATATTCTGAGAAGAAAGAATCTTTATTGTAACATCACGTTGAAGAAACAACAACCTAGTTTTTCCAAATTCATCAAGAGAAATAAGTTTTTATACATCAATCATCAACTCTTCAAATCTCATCGAGTATTCCTTCATCATGTCAAACATTATATCCAAAACAAATCCAATGAATTTGACAAAGAGCCTTTAAAGACTAGGGCATATTGTCAAAAAATTGCTTTTAATCAAATCATAAATGGTGGAGGAAGGATCAATCTGACATTCTTACCTGATGAGTGTGTCACTTATAACACACCCCGACCTGAACCACCAACCCTCGAGAAACACATCAAAGATGATTTTGTCCCCTTCGTCACTGAAAGTTTCTACTAAAATGCCTATTACTCGCTCTCAACAAAACCAACAAAGCGAGACACACGCAGAGTCTAGTATGAATCGAAGGTTTTCAAATCCTTTTGAAGGTCCACACTTAGAGGAGACTGACATTTCTGAGGAGCTTCTTCAGGAATGTCAGGAAAGCACTTCATTCCAAAAGCTTGTAGAAAGGCTCATGGAAAATGACAAAGAAAAATATTTGCTCATGCTCACAAGCAAAGGAGTAAAACTCCCTGAAAACCTTGACGCAGATGTGTTTAGGACACACCCTGAGCATTACGAATATCAAGAACGACAATGGGAAAGGGAAGCCTGAGACCCTGAAGAAAACATCCCAGATCAAAACATACCAGAACAACATACACCAATGCAAAACATCCTGGATCAAAACATACCAAAGCAACATACACCAAGACAATACCTTCCCGAGCAAAACATACCATTCCAAACACCATTTCAACCCAGGATCAATACAAAGGAAGAACTTTTCCCTCGACAAAGCAATGTGCTTTTGGCTGCTCTTACTCAACAAATGCAAATGTTACAAAGGGAAATGCAGGACATGCAACAAGGGACAACAGTATGGTACTCTTTAAACGAAATCTGTACTTATCCTTTTGACAAGAGATTGCACATGATCCCTTTTCCTCCAAACTCAAACGTGCCCAAATTTGACAAGTATGATGGAAAAAGTGATTCCTGTGATCATGTCAGAGAATTTTGTACCATGAGTCTTTAGTTTTCTCATGATGACACCTATCTGATGAGGTTATTCCCAAGAAGCTTGGGAGGGCAAACAATGGAATGGTTATCCAAAATTACGCCACCTGTTAGATCATTTGATGAATTGGTTAACAAGTTCATAACATAATACTCCTATAACATTCAACACGCTATAACCATGCTAGACATCTGCAACACCAAACAAAAGAACAACAAAATATTCATGATATTCCTTCAACGCTGGCGACATATGGTATCATGATATCCTTGAGATATTCCTGAAAAGGAAAAAATGGAAATGTTCATCAATAATTTGAATGGTGAAATGAGTTACAGGCTAAAACTCCAATGCATACCGTCTTTCGCTAAATTGATTGAAAACGGCATTCAAGTCGAGGAAGCGTGTGTCAAAAAGGGAACACTCAAATTCTTCAAGGAAGGAACAAACTCATCAAACTACAATAAACAAAACAACAGCAACTTGGACAAGTCTTGATTCTGGACTCGAAACAAAAATGAAGGCAACACTGAATCACATGATCCAAAATCTAAGCAACCAGTGCTTGCATTATCCGGAAATCCTTAGGCTATGAAAAATCCTAAAGGTACTCATCCAAACACTAACACCTATACACCAAACACCAATCAAGGACAACTCAACACAAACAACACCAGTGATACTCAAAGCAAAACCATGAATGCAGGACCTAACAACAATTCATGTGACAACACCAATAATTTCCAAAAGCGTGTCTTCACACCACTGGGACAATCACTAGAATCTGCATTTAGAGAACTTCTGGCAAACAAGATTCTCTCATTTCCTGCAATCAGCAACTATGAACCCCAAATCAAACCACCTTGGTGGAATGATTCACACTATTGTGATTTCCATCGTAACAAGGGTCATCGGATGAACGATTGCATGAGATTGAAAAACATTGTGCAAGACATGATTGATCGAGGTGACTTAATGGTGGATGGTCTCAAAACAAATGGTGACCACAGAGCCTTTAAAAATCCTCTTCCAAATTAAAACAAAGATGGAGCTTCAACCTCGAACGATACACATGGAGCTTGTATCAACCATATCTACAACAACACCATCAATCACATATTAGCTGAAGATCATCAGGTAAACGTCATCACCATCTGTGATCAACGTGATCATGAATCTATCAATGTAATAACCCAAACTCAGAAATATGTCTTAAAAGGACATACCGCGCCTACAACTACTACACCAAAGATCCAATATGACTTGGTTAGCCAACTATGCAAAACTCCAGCTTAGATATCCATACTAGAATTGTTGAAACTATCACCCAAACACAAAACCATATTGGAACAAGCGCTATTGGAAACCAATGTGCCTCACGATCTAGATGCAGATAGATTTCAAGCCATGGTCGCCCATATGACAGGACCTCATAACCTCACCTTCTCAGAGCATGATAATTCTTCCTTGAGTCATCCGCATAACACTCCTCTCCATATTGAAGTCATCATTTGTAAACATTGAGTAAAAAGAGTCTTAATAGATGGAGGAGTTGGACTTAATAAATGTACTTTAAAGCTTATCCATGCATTAGGCTTCTCAAAAGAGTCTATTGATCCACACAAAAAGATTACTATAAAGGCATATGATGATGAAGAAAGATCATCTAAAGGAACCATAATGTTGTCGATTCAGGTCGGACCAATACAAAAGGATACTATGTGTCAAGTATTAGACATAGATCTCACCTACAATATTCTGTTAGGGTGACCCTGGATACATGAAATGCAAGTAGTGCCTTCTACATATCACCAATGTGTCAAATTTCCTTATGACGGACACAAGATCTCCATATCTACTGATCACAACCCCTTTCAACATTGCAATGCAATGGGAGCAGCCCAGGATAGTTTAGTTCCTCATAATAGAGAAAAGCAGAGATCCTCAACATCAAATCTACAAATAGCGAAACCCGACTCATTATCTAGAGATTTCAAGTAGCAATGCAAATCAAAGACCATGGTATGGGAGAATACTCTTTGGAACCCCTATGTTTGGCCAAATTACCAACATCACCCAGATCTCATGGATTGCCTACTACATCAACACATCTGGTAACTCAACCTATCACCAAATTTGATGGTACCTTTATCCAACTGGGCACTCTAGCACATGAATCAGAAGATAAGGACATTCTTAGCTGGTTATACAAAGATGACGAAGAAGATAATAGAGCAGCTACTCTGGACATTGTTCTACCAACACACCTATATGGAAAAGGATACTTAATCATGCAGAAAATGGGATATGACGGTAAAGGACCTATTGGAAAATGCAAAGGAGTCACTAAACCCATAGATCTTCCGTCATAGCCCAGTAGAGACAAAATAGGATTGGGTTGTAAGATCACTTTCCTATTAAGAAAGCCGCTACTCATAACTACAAAACCTCAATGGAAAGAAAAGAAGAAGTACAAAGAAGAATCCTTGTAGGAAGCACTATTTGAGTCAGCAGAAACAATCCGCAAGGCACGGGAACGTCAAGAATAGAAATTACATCAGGAAAAGCTTCTAAGTCACAAGAAGGCCATATCTGCAGCAGTAGCTCATATTAAAACACCAATATCTCAATAACAAATGATATCATCTTTGGATACCATTATTTCTCCATGAGGAGACATAGTCTATGAACAAATGCAGAAAATAGAAGCAGGATCTGACACCAAATCAACAAAAACTATCAAAATATTATCCATCATCAAAGATCTGTTTTCACCATACAACATACCTATTCACAACACTGATAGAATCTGGGATGATGCCTCAGAAACTGATTCCAATGAATATGAATGGGGTACCTGCTCAAATGCTACTACAGATATCCCTAATAATACTGACACCATACCCCTTTCTTAGGAAGAGCATAACGTAGAAGATAGACCTCTTGAATTTAGACCATAGAATATATATGACACCGAGGAAAGTGAACAAAAGCATTATGAACAAGTCTATACGGAAGATAATACCATCAAAGACCTTGACGAAATCCTGGACTTCTTTAAAACCAAGACCAATCACGATGAAACTTCTATCTTGACACTTACAGTAGCAGAACTTGATCCCCCGAACGATTCCTTACCACTTGTCTTTCCTCACCTCATTGACTGGAATGAACCCAAAATACATGATATACCAATTTTCCCAAATGATGAGTCTATTATCCACTACCTATGTACCATTAATCCAGAAACAGGCTCTACCAGCGAACAAAGTAACGATATCGGCAAATCAGGAAGTGCCAACTCTCTCAGACGCAAAAATGAACCAAGTAAAAGATCTGATGCTGAAAACCAATCAATGGCAGCTCTAGATCACAAAAAATTAAAAATAAAGGACGCATTTGAAGGTGAAAACATTTTCAAGGCACCTAAAGATGGGAGACTTGACACTCTTCCAGAGCACTTTCATGAGCGATCACCCATATTGATTGAACCCACTCAATCAATCACCATTGGTACCACATAAGCAGTCAAAAACATACACCTTGGAGAATCTCTGACAAAGGAGGAAAGATCAACATTCATCATTTTCTTTGAAGAAAAGAAAATTAACTTTGCTTGGTCATATGCCGATATGCCTTGAGTA